>NW_007726853.1:278996-280306 GCF_000696425.1 Galeopterus variegatus
TGGGGCTGGGTAGAATTTCAGGGGATTCTAGTTTTCATATTACCAATAACTTTCCATCCCGTCACTTCCCCTTTCCACACAGGTAAATTTGAAGCAGAGTGAATGGTTGGGAAAATATAGGATTGGCGAGAGAAACAGGATTTGCTGCCCTATGTAAACCAGGTAATCACAGGGAATTCCTCCTTCATTCCTCCTTTCCTTCCTTTCTTCCGTCATTTCTCTCCACCCCCTCACTCCTACAGACTTCTGATCTCAACTGCTATCTGTTCTGCAACGGACCCTCATTTTTCTTATTCAACTACTCAATGTAGGGAGAGTTGGGGGAGCAGTGGTGTTTGCAGTTTAAAAAGAGATGCTTGAAGAAACAATGAAGATTTGAAGTCACTAGAAGTCACAGTGACCTTTGCAGATAGGCCTAAAATGACAATATTTGTCATTCTGACATACAAGTTAGCAACAATTTTACTACCAGGAAAATGAGTTTCTTGTGTGAAAGCAGACCCGGAGGTCCCCAAAATAAATAACACATCGAATATTTTAGCAGAATAAAGAGAAATAGTGTAACTTACTAAATTTAATGTGATGTGAGCCTGACAGGCTGAATAGATATGCTCCATATCAGGTGTGATATTTGACAATGAAACATTCACTCACTTTGTCACATGAGACAAGAAGTCAGGCACCAAATGTTTAAGAAAAATTGATAAGACAGAAGCTTAGAGATGAAAAGAGTATATTCATTAATTTATTTTTTTCTCTGCAAATTGGGGACAGTCCATCGTTACTCAATTTAATCATGGAACAACCTGGATCAGCTCCTGGATTCTACCAGTTGAGAATGTTCTTTAGGCCAAGGTATTTGTTTCTCATGATGGAATTCGAGGTCATATGGGAAGTAGTTATGGTAGATCTGGTTCGGCATATACATTCTTTCAATAACCTGATAGAAGATTAAATACATGTTATGGCCATTTAACCTAGACTTTCTCCCAACTTGGGGCAAGACCGTGCTATATTTTTAAATACTTGTGATTTAAGGTGAGGCTCCTATGAAGCCAAAGCACAAATATTTTGGAAACAGGAAAGAGTAGCAAAGTCAACCTATGCAGCCTTAATTCTTACCCAGTGATCACTGGGATTGGCAAAAGGATGATAAACCTTCCTTAGACATCACCAGAAAAGAAGTTGAAGCAAATGTTGGCCCAGGCATTGGAACATCATTGCTCCGTACTTTCTAGTATAATTGTGGTGATTTTGGCACGTTATTAATCCCATTTGGAATGCTGATCTCCTGAAAGTTGGATATTAAA
>NW_007726853.1:281383-288966 GCF_000696425.1 Galeopterus variegatus
TGATTTTGGCACGTTATTAATCCCATTTGGAATGCTGATCTCCTGAAAGTTGGATATTAAATCAAAAATGGATTATTTCTTTCCAGAAAATCTAAGCTATGCAAATGTGTGTTTGGAAACACATTAATAAAGACAGCACTTAAGTGACCTAGCAAGTGGAATATGAGATAGAAATTCATTTACAAGAGACCAGAATCTCCTTTTAGCCAGGACAGTAGAAGTGGGATACAAGGGTCTTCACCAGCATGCGTGGGAGAACAAAAAGTTTTGGCCTGAGCAAGTAAGTATGACCTGCTGAAAACAGCCATTGACCAAGGACTCACTCATCAATGCAGAGACTGTGTCCTCTAAATAACTCAGTGAAACCTTTAAATACACTTTTAAAGATGAAGGAGTAGGAGAGTGTGGACTGAACAAAAACTCTAGAAGGAAGAAAAGTTTGAGAGAAATTGCCCTGGACGTAAGCACTGAAAGGCCTGTGTTCGCCCCAGCTCTGCCTGCCTGCAGCTTTGGGTCCCCGAATAAATCATTTATCCTTTCTACATCTTTGTTTACACATTGGTAAATCTGAGACTCTTATATCTACGAAAATAGTGTTGTTTAAAGAACATATGAAATCATTTGCAAAAAGTGTTCTGTAAACTGAAAGGTGCTACACACGTACGGTACAGGCCTCTCAGGAATTTTGCACTAAAGTATGTAGTAAAAGTGAAGCTTTTATTAAAAAAAAAATCCAGCTCCAGTTTTGCAGATAGCCACACATTGATACCTAATATGAGCCAAATTATTAATTAGACAGTGACCATATATTTGCCAGGCTAGATCAGCCCACCTACCCACACCCACCCCACTCCCATTCAGCCTTTTTGCTCCTAATGAAAGGGGAGAAAAAAAGGAAAACAGTTGCTGGAGGCTTTAGAGAGCTGGGAGCCTGCAATGAAGTGGGAATATCAGTGTCATTTCTGATATCCCATTATTTGAGTTTATCTTCTTTTCTCCTTATTTGTACCTCACCGTTTGTAGTTTAGAGTCCTGGAATTTCTGTGATGCATAAAGCCTTTGATCCTCTCTGATCCATCCCACCACCCACCCATTCATTCAACAAAGGGTTAACGAGTGTCTCCCATGTGTCAGGCATTTCCCAGGGCACTGGGGGGATGACAATGAACAAGATAGGGAAAGTCCCTGCTCATGGAGCTCACATGCTGGTGAAGGAGGCTGGCATCAAAGGTGGCACATGAGTAAGATGATTTCAGATCATGAGAAGTGCCAGGAAGACAATGAGAGGTGACATAATAGAAAGTGACAAGCCTGGGGAACAGGAGGAGAGGTATTCAGATGGGACAGGGAAGCCCTTGCTAACAAGGAGACATCTGAACTGAGATCCAAATGATGGAAAAAAGCCAACCTTCTGCATTATAAGCAGTGGAAACCACAAGTGCAAAGGCCCTGAGACAGGACCAAGTGTGATCTATTTGAGAAACAAAAGGAAGCCAAGTGGCCCAAAGCTCAGATCAAGGGGGGAGCTGGAGAAATAAAGAAAGAGGTAGACAGAGGCAATGTCAATGGGCCCTTTCCTCATGGGAGGAAAGTGAAGCCCAGAGAGGCTAAAAGATCAGCCCAAAGTCACACAGCTAATTATTGCTGTGTGGCTGATTCTAAAACCTAGTTCTTTTGACCCAAAATCCAAAATTTTTTACACCATATTGATCTACTTGCCTCAAGCCATTGGAATACTGTTTGCTTTTCTTACTAGTTTTTAAAAGCTTTTAACATACATAAGCAGCAAGCTAATCTCAATTTTAAGCAGAGAATCATCAACAAGTAATCCTGGTAATTTAAAATGCACATAAAGTCTGCTATGAAAGCTAAGACATAGTGTCAATCTAATGCTGTGGAGGTCCTACACAAACAGTAACTCCCTTTGCAGAAGGCTCCGTTNTAAAGTATGTAGTAAAAGTGAAGCTTTTATTAAAAAAAAAATCCAGCTCCAGTTTTGCAGATAGCCACACATTGATACCTAATATGAGCCAAATTATTAATTAGACACTGACCATATATTTGCCAGGCTAGATCAGCCCACCTACCCACACCCACCCCACTCCCATTCAGCATTTTTGCTCCTAATGAAAGGGGAGAAAAAAAGGAAAACAGTTGCTGGAGGCTTTAGAGAGCTGGGAGCCTGCAATGAAGTGGGAATATCAGTGTCATTTCTGATATCCCATTATTTGAGTTTATCTTCTTTTCTCCTTATTTGTACCTCACCGTTTGTAGTTTAGAGTCCTGGAATTTCTGTGATGCATAAAGCCTTTGATCCTCTCTGATCCATCCCACCACCCACCCATTCATTCAACAAAGGGTTAACGAGTGTCTCCCATGTGTCAGGCATTTCCCAGGGCACTGGGGGGATGACAATGAACAAGATAGGGAAAGTCCCTGCTCATGGAGCTCACATGCTGGTGAAGGAGGCTGGCATCAAAGGTGGCACATGAGTAAGATGATTTCAGATCATGAGAAGTGCCAGGAAGACAATGAGAGGTGACATAATAGAAAGTGACAACACCAAGCCAAGGGTTGAGATCCCCTTACCGGTCATCTTTTAAGAAAAAAAAAGAAAGTGACAAGCCTGGGGAACAGGAGGAGAGGTATTCAGATGGGACAGGGAAGCCCTTGCTAACAAGGAGACATCTGAACTGAGATCCAAATGATGGAAAAAAGCCAACCTTCTGCATTATAAGCAGTGGAAACCACAAGTGCAAAGGCCCTGAGACAGGACCAAGTGTGATCTATTTGAGAAACAAAAGGAAGCCAAGTGGCCCAAAGCTCAGATCAAGGGGGGAGCTGGAGAAATAAAGAAAGAGGTAGACAGAGGCAATGTCAATGGGCCCTTTCCTCATGGGAGGAAAGTGAAGCCCAGAGAGGCTAAAAGATCAGCCCAAAGTCACACAGCTAATTATTGCTGTGTGGCTGATTCTAAAACCTAGTTCTTTTGACCCAAAATCCAAAATTTTTTACACCATATTGATCTACTTGCCTCAAGCCATTGGAATACTGTTTGCTTTTCTTACTAGTTTTTAAAAGCTTTTAACATACATAAGCAGCAAGCTAATCTCAATTTTAAGCAGAGAATCATCAACAAGTAATCCTGGTAATTTAAAATGCACATAAAGTCTGCTATGAAAGCTAAGACATAGTGTCAATCTAATGCTGTGGAGGTCCTACACAAACAGTAACTCCCTTTGCAGAAGGCTCCGTTCTGTGAATATAGAGGAAGGCTATAGCTGACCAGAAACTAATCATTTTACATCTAGATCTTATTTTTGCACGTCCACCTCTTCACAGTGCTTTGCTTAACTCACCCAAGTGCAATCAAAACCAATCTATTCTCAAACCACCTTCATTTTGTGTTATTAAATTGTAGGTAATGGGGCTGTCAGCAAAACATCATAATTGCAACCTCCTTCCGCAACTCACGAGCACTTCTGCCTGAAGGCTCAAGTCTGTTAACAGCCAAATCCTACTGTCCACGTAACATGAACTGTCCCTCCACTTTTCCATTATAACACTAAGGTCCCCTTCATCTTTCATGTTCCTCTTTGCCCTGCTAAACACACCTGGTCTGCGTAAACCTGAACTTCAAAAAACAGACCCAGGGCCGGCCCGGTGGCGCACTGGATAGTGCGCCTCTTGGGAAGCGCGGCGGCGCTCCCGCCTGAGGGTTCAGATCCCACATACAGACCGGTTCCCGCTCACTGGCTGAGCGAGGCGCGGGGGCAACCCCGAGGGTTGCGATCCCGTTGCCGGTCCCCGGTCCGGTACGGGGGCAACACTGAGGGTTGCGATCTGTTGCCGGACACGGAAAAAGACAAAAGACAAAAAAAAAAAACAGACCCAAAGTCTGTCCAGCGGCCAGTGATTTATCCACCAGACACAAGAAGTCAAGATGCTAGATGGGTTAGAGGAGAAAGGAACGAGTTGGGAAAGGCTGGTTCTCTGCCTCACTCTTTCTCATTCCTCCTTCTCTTCCAATCCCTCTTCCTCCTCCTCCTCTCCTTTTCCTCTTCCCAACAAGCTTCTCCAGTCCCTGAACTTTGGGAGTCTCACCAGGCAAGAGCCAGAGAGGTCCCAGTGACAACAGACACAGCCTGGAAGAGTGCTTAAGAGCCCAGATTCTAGTCCAGTCCCACCACCCACTAGCTGTGCAACCTTGGGCAAGTTACTAAACCTCTCTGTTCCTTATTTCCCTCATCTGTAGAATTAGGACAATACTTTCCTCCTAAGGTTTTTGTGAAAATTAAATTAATATATGTATTCCCCATACCAGCCAACCACCAAAAAAATAATTAATTTACTTAAAGCATTAGACCAGTGCTTGGCATATAATCCTATACAGATGTGACATATGCCACCCTCACTCCCCACTCTCCTCCTACCTCCACCCCCTGGCTAAGAAAGATTATTATCACACCCATCTTTAGAAACAACCATGCATGAAGTCAGAGCACCTCACCAGAAGGCAGCTTAGTGCTGTCATGATGGCAATGAAGTGTCAAGTGTGATAATAACACTTATACCATCAGAAAAATAATGTGTAAATAAATGTATAAAATAATGTACACAAAATACCTGGCATGCATTGATCGCTTGTTAAATGTTGTTATTTTTATTGAGGTCTTTACATTTTTTAGCAGCATTGGTTATAATTGAAGATGCTACTTGCATGCTTTTCTTCACTGTGTCAGGCTGTAAAATGTGTAAAATTCATTGTTTATCACTGTGACATGAATATACAGAATGACAATCATATAGAAATGTATTTTAAAAGCCATGCCCAGCTGCACAAAATCAGTCTGGTAGGGGTCTTTCTCTGACAGAGTTCCTTGAAGATCCCAACCCCTTTAGACAACTACCCACTTGACACACCCTTTGGATGTCTCAAGAACATCTCTCATTCAACAAGTCCTAGACTGAACTCAAGAGCTTTCCCTCAAGACTGGTGCTGCTCTGGCTGCCATCCCAGCCATTCCAGTTCTTCTACATCCACACATTATTCACGCCAAGTCTGTGGATTTCACATCCCCCATAGCTCTCTACTCCACCCACTTCTCCATGCCCACAGCAACACCCCTGGTCCATGCCACCATCATATCTGGCCCCCCACATCCACAAGAGCCACAAAGCACTTGTTTTGAAACAGTTCGGATCATGTCAGTCCTCAGCTTGAAACTCTTCAGTGGCTTAAGGTAAAGACTACCCTCCTTTTCCCATCCCACAACCCTACCCCACCTCCAACATAGGGCTTTGGGGTCTCCACCCTTTGGATCCTCCAATCACTTCTCAAAACACAAGCTCCCTTGCTCTTTGCTCTAGCCATGGGAACCTCCTTTCAGTTCTTCAAAGATACAGGTTTCTTCTGCCTCAGGACCTTTGCACTTGCTGTTCCCTCTTCTGCAGCAGTTCCCCTCCTCGTTAGCCAGTTAACTCCTACACATCCTCCAGGTCTCAGTACAAGTCTCACCTCCTCAAGGAAGCCTTCCCTGACCACCCTCCTTCCCTGGTCTTTGTCAATATCTTCTATCAGATATTTTCTTAAAACCCTGATGCTCTCCTCCATGGAACACACATAAGCTTCTAATTATGCACTCCTCCAAGCACTAATTGATTTAGATCTATTTCCCTCACTGTAAACTCCAAGAAGGCAGGGATTTTGTCTTCCTGTTATGACTGTACCTCCAGTGCCTAGGACAGTGCTTGGTATGTAGCAGGTATTGGATAAATATGTTTTGAAGGAATACAAAAAAAAAAAAAAAAGGCAAGGCACACTTTTCATATTTTCAGAGATTTAGAGACAAAATAGGCAGTTCAGGTTGTATTTAAGGTGTTTAAAAACACCTCATTCTAAAAAGGGCAAGACCCTTTCACTCACTCTTTAACAGCCAGGTAATTCATAAAACATTTACTCAACAAATGAATGAGTTTCCTCTTTCCAGTCTGGAGAAAAAGAAATGTGCTTATAAAGAACATTTCACACACATACACACACCAAATAAATTTCAACACCAGTACTTAAACAGAGGCGTTGCCTAGCCAGACTCAGCCTTTGGGTGAGCTAAGAGAAATGCTAAAGAACATACTTGTCACAACTGGACACCCTGTTTTAACTTGTTCTGCTCCTATACTGATCACTCTAGAGCAGCCTTAACATCTGTATGCTAATTACAGACACGGTGGCCTATGTAGGCACACAGAAATCTGTCTTAATCACACCCTTCTGCACCAAGGGAACATCACTCAACATTCAAAAATGCATGTGAACCAGCACTACTCTGGCAGACACACAGTGTGCCCCCTCCCTGGGCCCCTGCCAGCCCCACCCTTCTTACAAACCATTCCCCACTCCCCCTTCTACTCCGACCTGAGCCAAACTAGCTCCCTGGTTTGGTAATAAGATTGAAAGAAGACTGGGAGGCCCTGTGGGCTCCATTATTCTGCATGCCCTATGAGAAGGGCCACCCCTAGGGACCGTTGCTACAGATCCCAGCCACACTTGCTGCCAGGAAACCTTTCCCACTGAGGACACCTTGGGCATGTGGCGCAGCTCCAGGTCCAGGGGGAGGCACCCCACCCATCTGCCAGAGAGACAAAGATCACCAGAAACAAAGGACACACACATATATACACACTCGCACACACAAAGTCAAAAGCAAATGCCGACACTTGATGCAATTTCAAGCCCAACAGCCGGCTTGGTGTATCATATCTTTAAATAGATTTAGAAACAATCCAGGAGGGACAATGATTATATGATAATGGCAGGCACTATCTGGGTTCGGAACCCACACTGCCTCCACCCTCCTCCCACCCGCGCTGCAGTTCCCAGGCGCATTCCCCCGCCTCAGGACACACGCTGCCAGGAGCAAGAGTGCTTCCACTCAAGGAAGCGCGCACACCAGGAGACGGGGACCGAGGCAGGGCGGGGGCGGCCGAAAGTCGGAGATACCAACCTTTAGGATCCCAGTTCACCTGTTTTCTTGGCGTCTCGATTGGAAATTTCATTGCTCCGTTGCCCAGAAGGGGAGGAAATGAAAAGAATAAAATGATAATAAAGTCCTCAAGCTTTACACGCCTCGGTACAGCAGTCCAACAAAACAATTTCCAAGGATGGGGGGAAGCCTTAGACTGGCTCGTGGAGGAGCCCCAAGGAAAGACAGATGGGAAAATCCTGGCTTAGGAGAGCACTGGAGACGGTTTGGGTGTTTGCACCGGTTGGGGGGGTGGCCGGCCGCGGCCCCGTAGGTAAAAGGAAAAGTATGATCGGCGGCGAGGGGTGGATGAAAGGATGGAGAGGTAGGCTCGGGGAGATGAAAGCGCCAAGCTGCTTCCCAAAGGCGCTGCCGGCAGGCTAGGGTCTGAGCTGCCCGAAGGCCGGGGCCAGGGAGAAGCCCACTGCAGTGTCCCTCCGGCCCCCGAAGGCGTGTGCGCACACACTCCCGCACACACGCTCCCGGGCGCGCGCTTGGGCTGGCACGTCAGCCTCGCTCGGCCGCGCAGGGCGCACACGCCCCACCCCGGCCGCGGTGCCT
>NW_007726853.1:289966-293079 GCF_000696425.1 Galeopterus variegatus
CGGGCGCGCCGCTACTTACTGGTTCGGGCGGCCGGCGTGGAGGCGGCCGCGGCGCGCTCCGTGGAGTTGCAGCCGGAGACACGCTTGGCTGCCTGGAAGGCGCTGCAGGAGGCGGAGGAAGGGCCGCTGCGGCCCCGCCGCAGACCTCTGCCTCGGGGGTGACCACTACTCACCGCGCCCACCCTGCGCGCCCCCTCCCCTTCTTTTCTCACTTCATTTTTTCTCTCCAGTCCCCTCCCGCGCCTGGCTCTCCTGCCTGAGCCCCGAACCCACGTCCCCACCGCACTCCGAGGAGGCCGGTGCCAGCCATGAGCCTTTTGTTCTGGGACCGCTCCGCGTCGGCTGCGCTCTCCTCGCTCGGGGAAGCTCGCTCCCCAGGCACAGCCTGGTCCCTTCCCCAGCTACCTGCAGCCCTACTGGGGACGCTGCTTGGAGGCTGGAGAGGGGGCTGGAGAGAGGCGCAGGAAAGCGGAGTTGCCAAGATCCGGCGACTCCGGGAAGCGGCGGCCCTGGGAGCCCGGGGACCCAGCAGGGGCAGGTGCGAAGGGATCCCAGCCATGTTCCCCAAAAGAGGCTAAACCTGGAGCACCCCTCGCCCCGCCAACCCCATTCTCACTGTCCCTGCCTGAAACCGCACAAGGGTGTGCGGTGGGGCCTCAGTCTCTAGAAAACCCAGATGATGCTGAGGTGCTCTTGAATCGGCCACTCCAAGTATCAATATGAATGTTGCTGACAAATTCCCTTGGATGCCTAGCAACAGAGCCTAGCACTGTAATAGATGCTCAAGAAATACTTGCTAAATCAAGGCATGAATTGCATGCAGCAGAGCTGGTTAGGAGGTAGTTTAAGTCCGTGTTCTGGCTTATAGATAAGGTTACTAAAATCCACTGTTCATTCAACATACATGTTGAACCCCTTCTATGTGAAATCATCATGCTAGGTGCTGGTCATATGGCAGAAAACAAGATAGACATGGACCTTGCCTTCATGGGCTTACTGTCTAGTGACATAAGGTCAAGTTGGATTGCTGCTACCTTCACTTACAGAAGAGAAAGTGACTGCCCAGTTCATTCCCAAGCCTGCCAGCTGTGGTCCTAAAATTCTAAACTAGCAGGTGCTTTCTGAATTGCGTGCCACTCTAGGGCACCTTAAAAGTTTTGGGGAGCCCTTTATCAGCAGTGTCTTTCTCATCGTCCATTGCCACTGTCCTATTCAGGTTTCTGAGTACAAGGGCAAGATTCACAGATGTCTATTGTGACCTGTGGGAAAGGTTGGTAAGTGCTTTGTCGCTGAACCCTACAGGCTCCCACTGGAGCCCGGAGTTCTCTGCAGACCCTGTTCAGGCAAAACTCTACCAATCTGTTGGCGCTACTCTGACTCTTCAGCCCTTTGGGCAGGTTCCCCAGGTGCTTCAGAGCCACTTTCTCTGGACTCTGTCTCTACACTTTGCCTCCCTCTATTAGAAGATGGAGAGGAAGGCTGAGACACATAAATGAGACAAACAAGGAATTTCTGCTTCTCCCAACCATGTCCCCCTCCCCCAGACACCAGTATGTATGTACGTTCTGTTCCCAAGCCCAAAGGGAGCTGCTGCTAAGCTTCTAAGAAAGGTTTTTGAGCCTCACTCTGCCCTCTCCCCCTTAACTGTTCATGGGCAGTTGGGCTCCAGCCCAGTTACTGCAATGCAATGTTTTTACCTGCATCAGAGTCAGAGAGGGGTGTCAGCAGAGAAAAATACTCTCTCCTGAAATGTCCAAGGATGGGGAAGCAACACTGACATTTATTGAATGCCCCCTCGCCTTCTCATTTTTCTCTCCATTTCACCTTTCCTACATCACTTTGAGGAAGCTCTCACTGGCCTCTTTTGACAGATGAGAAGATCAAAGCTCAAAGAGATAAACATTCCCAAGGTCACAAGACAGAGATTCAAAGCCAAGTTTGCCTGACCCAAAGGCCCATGCTCTCCATGGCAGAACCTTGTGAGCTCATCTGGTCCCTGGACCCATGAATTTGCCCCTGAAGCTGTCAGATGGCTTTTTGTGGGTAATGAAGATCTAAATATTATATTATCCAAGACTCCAGCCCTCCTTCTCTGCAAAACGAATTAGGCTATCCTTGGGTTCCGGAGTCTACTTCAGGGAATTAGTTCACTACCAAGGAAATTCCTGGGCACAAAATGCAGCCTTTGGATGCTTCGTTATTCAGCCAATTTGCAAACATTTATTGAGCATCCCTGTGTGGGAGACAGGTTGCACGTCCTCATTAGAAGCTATTTTGGCCCCTGGGTAATGAAGGGCCTTCCCCCAGAATGGCATCAGCAGAACAGTTAATGGCAGGGAAGGGAAGTTTGAGATGGACACTGTTGGGTTGAGGAGTAGAACGGGGGTCTAGGGCTCCTGATCTGGGTTAAAGACTCCCACTAGTCACTGGCCTTTAGGATCACCTTTCTACTGAATCCCTGGGTACCTCCCCCCCCCACCCCTGCCACCAGCCTCTGGGGCTTTCTCTCACCTCCACTTTCTCTCACCTCCACCTTCTCAGAATGTAGAGAAAGACAAGTCTGTGGCAAATAAATAAATCAATCACCAAAAATAAATCAGTAAATAAATCTCAGCACTCTCTTCCCCAACTTGCCTCAAATCAAATCCAACTCCTCCTAAACTGCGTTTGTTTTGCACTGGACTGCACGGGACGGGGGAGGGGGCGGGGGTCCCTCGCCCAAGAAAAACAACTTAGCATATTAACCCTTTGTGCGACTGCACTCTCCTTCCATCCCCTTCGGTTCTCCCCTTTGATTATTTACAGACTGGATTCCACTTACCCAAAGAAGGAGGAAAGCAGGGGTCTGTGTAGAGAAAAAACATCCAAACCAGACGCCGCGCGGAGCGGTTCCCCCTCCCTCTGTGCGGCCGCAACTTCCATGGCTATTGCTGCTGGCGGGTTAAGTCTGGTGGCAAGAGACCGCCTGGCGTCCCTGCGGCAGGAAAACAAAGCATCGTGGCGCAGAGTCTCCCTGCACCCGCCGGTCCCCGCCAGGAGCCCCGAGCTGGCGGCGGCCCGGCCCCGGGGGCGCGCCGCGGGGCCCCGCCGCCGCCCCGGGCCGGGGGCCGCCC
>NW_007726853.1:293231-301763 GCF_000696425.1 Galeopterus variegatus
TATTGCTGCTGGCGGGTTAATTCTGGTGGCAAGAGACCGCCTGGCGTCCCTGCGGCAGGAAAACAAAGCATCGTGGCGCAGAGTCTCCCTGCACCCGCCGGTCCCCGCCAGGAGCCCCGAGCTGGCGGCGGCCGGGTCCCGGGTGCGCGCGGTGGTGACCGGCTGCTGTCTGGGGCCCGGGGCTGCGCAGCGAGCGCGGCGGTAGCTGCCGCCCCACTTCAATGAATGGCGTGTGGCCCGGCGAGGGAGGGCCGGGGAAGCCCGAAAACCCCACTCATCGTCGGCGACGAAGTTTTCCCGGAGTTGGCTGGCTCCTTTACCTGCTCCCCACGCTGCAGCCCAGGATGGCTGAGAGCGGACGGGGTGCTGCAGAGAACCCGGCTCCGTGCTGGTTCCGCAGACACAAGGGGAGGGGGTGGGTTTAAATTAGAATCTAGTCTGAGTTCACGAAAATCAGAATGAGTGTATTAAGCTACCTTCGGTGGTTTCCCTTTGGTTTCATTATTCCTCCCTGAAATCCAAACGTAATCCCAGTCTTCCATCTCTTCCCCACCCCTGAGTCATCTCTAAGTCCTCTTCTTAAAAGAACTGCATTCAGGTTTCCACGTCATTTTGTGAAGCTAGCCCTCTCTCCACCCTCTACCCCCACCCCACACCTCACACGCACCCCCTGTGTATAAACCACTCAGTGGTAAAACTGGTAGGGTTATACATTAACATTTAATTCAACTTCTTCTACCAAAAATGTGTTCTTTCCCCAGTGAACTTTCTACATTGTTCTCAGCTTTTAATCACTCCTACATTTGCCATCATGTCCCAACCAGCATCTGCAAAAACACGCCCTTAAATATATGTTGCCCTAATCTTGGGCTCTGCTTTAGGCTTGGAAAAATTGGAGACACATCAGCAGTGAAAGGGCAGAGGGTGTCATATAGCACTTCCCTGGAAGTGTGGAGCTGGGCTGCTCGATAACAAACCCTGTGTGCGTAAATCCTGCAGATTTATTTTGGTGACTCAAACCTCTGATTGAGGATTAATGAAGACAACATACTATGAACTCCAAAGAAGTTATAATTAAACCATCAGCCTAATGAGCGTGTTTCATAACCAGGAACTGCATCCTCTTCCCTTGTACATTTCCCTATTTTAAATTTTAGCTCTTAAGAAAATATTATTTAAGCTCCTATAAGGCATTGTGGCAAGCATTTTACCAAAAATGTACAGAGCTATAATCCTGCTTATTAGAAAATAAATTTTAAGGTGACTCCTTTTTGGGGGGTGGAGGTTACCAACAAAACATAATCCCAGGTAGTTTTTTTTTAAGAGGTGGAGCTGGAATTTTTTCTGTTTTTCCTCTCAACTTTATCTTGGAAATCTTCAAACACATAGAAAAGTTGCAGTTGTTTGGCGAAAACTAGTGCTATACTCTGAATGTTTGTGTCCCTCCAAATTTTATGTAAAAACTTAATCCCCAATGCAATAGCATTAAGTAGGACCTTCAAGAAATGATTGTCATGAAAGCTCCACCCTCATGAATGGGATTAGTGCCTTTATAAAAGGGCTTGAGGGAGCAAGTTTGTCCCTTTTTACCCTTCTGCCATGTGAGGATGAAGAAAAAGGTGTCATCTTGAAAACAAAGAGCAATTCTTACCTGACACCAAATCTACTGGTGCCTTGATCTTGGACTTCCCAGAGTCCAGAATGATAGAGAAGTAAATTCCTATTGTTTATAAATCACCCAATCTAAGGTATTTGATTATAGCAGCACAAATGAGCTAAGACAACCAGGATCCAAAGATTGCATTTGGTTGTTATGTCTATTTAATGTATTTTATTCTAGAAAAGCCCCTCTTTTTTTTTTAGTCCAAACATTTGTTTTCTGGTAATGTTTAATGTCATGGTATAGCTAAAGATAAGTTGAGTCAAAGTGTTAGAAAACTATTTCCTCACCATAGCGGGTCATTCAGACAACTTTGTGCCATCTATGGACTCAGTATGCATTCCAATGTCTTATAGAATAGAAGGTAATTTTATCCCCACTCAAGTTTCCCTCCTCCTTAATCTTAGCATTAGTCAAAGAAGTTATCTTTTTCCTTATCCCCAAAAGGCTATGTTTCAGGGATGGGTGAGTGTTTTCACACATACACACCAAGTTGACAGGCACATATGGTATTTTACTGAATTTAAAAACAAAAACTCAGCAAGGTCACACACCATAATGAATGAGCTCTAGTTTTCATATCAGTCTGGGAAGATTTTAGTTTGAACAAAAACATGAAGGCATGTAGAAGGCATGCATGTTTTCAATAACCTCTTTATTTATGAGCAAGTCTTATTCCCAGAGTCTTTCAGCTTGACGGAATTGAAAATCTTCTAGAGGGACCAATCATGTGGGCATATTGACAGAGGCTTCTCCTAGACAGCTAATGAAAGGCTTGTGAAAGTCTGGCCTATAGAAAAGATTTGTCTTTCAGCTTGACGGAATTGAAAATCTTCTAGAGGGACCAATCATGTGGGCATATTGACAGATGCTTCTCCTAGACAGCTAATGAAAGGCTTGTGAAAGTCTGGCCTATAGAAAAGATTTGTTCAGTAGCGTGTGAGGCGTAGTCCCAACATTTAATGGGAATGTTTGGAATATATTCATTTCATTTTTTGCTGCTTTTAAAGTTAATACTGTATTTATTTGACTGAAAATGATTGGAACAAATGTAATGGTAGAACTTTCCTCCCTTGCCACTAAGTCATCTAACTGTATACTCTATCATGGAACCAGAGTTGAAAGAAGTCACTTCACGATACGTCCTGGATCAGTTTTACACCTCTGATTAAAATTCCAATTTATGTGACCATCCAAGATTTCTAAATATATCTAGTGAAAGAGATTGCAAACCCTTTGTTGATAGGCTTTTCCAAAATTTAAGAAACTTTTGTAAGGCAAAAATCTTTTCTTACTTTCAATTTAAATGTCTTCCTTCCTTAAGTTTTTCAATACTTAAGTGACGGTGAAGAGGAGCAGGACCCTTCTAATAAATTTTATCTGTGGGAGAGTAAATTGTCTAACATCCTTATCTTTATGTCAAGTAACTCTTCTTACCCCTTTACCAATATGTACAATCATTTGGCTAACATACTTTTCCTAAAAGCATCTTGTTCGTTACATGTTTCAGAAAAGAAAATCAAAATCTCTCCAAGCTTTCTAAGTTTCTCCCTCTGTGAAATAAGGATCGGTGGTAAGTACAAAGTACTTGGCGAACTTAAGCACATTTTGGCTAGCCATCCTTTTCATAGGGAGTACAAACCACTAAGCAAGAGAATCGTGCTAAGTTTCATTCCATTTTCGTACATGTAAAATGAGGCACTGAATATCTGGCTAGTTCTGCCTGCGGGGTTGCTATAAAGAGACCATAGATGTGCAAGTGCTTTATAAACTATTATTAAAAGGGACTTACAGGGCCAGCCCATAAATCCCTCTCTCACTTGGGAGAGTGTGGTGCTGATAACACCAAGGCCACGGGTTCGGATACTTATATAGGGATGGCCGGTTAGCTCACTCGGGAGAGTGTGGTGCTGACAACACCAAGTCAAGGGTTAAGATCCCCTTACCGGTCATCTTATTAAAAAAAGGGGGGGGGGAATTTACAGATTAAAGGGATCATCCTTATAATTACTTGCTCCGTAAAATTCATCTTACTCTCTGCCAGACACACAGCAACCACTTTTTAAGATTATCTCATTTGTTTCTCATAAGAATCCTAGAAGATGGGTACTGTTATTACTATCATTTCATTTAAAACAATGCCTGACATGTATTAGGCACATAAATATTTGCTAAGGAGGAAATTGGAGGAGCTTTGAAAGGCTAGTGCTTGTCTAGGTTAACATGGCTAGTTAGAGATGGAAGTGGAATTCCAACCAGAGCTGTCTGGGTAAGGTCTGACCCACCCATCTCTAAGTCAAGTTACAATTCCCTGTGCAGAGCTGACTACATACAGTTGTCTTCATCTCTGGAGCAGAGTCAGTTCCTCTCCAGTTTGCAGTTGAAACTGTCTCAACCCATCTCATTGTCATCTCCTCACCTCCAGGGTACTATCCCTGTATATTATTCTCCCTATCAAAGTCTGCCCTCTATGTTCTCTGAGAGAACACCTAAAGACAATGTTCTTCCCATCCCAGAGGTATTTGCATTTTAGCAGCAGGTGAACCTTTAAGCCAAAGTAGGGAATAATAAATCTTAGACCAGCAGGCATTATCAAACAAATAAAAGAAGGTCTGGGAAAGAGGTGAGCAGAGAAGGTGTCAGGAAAACCTTTGTTATGTCCCTGAAATTACACTAAACGTGGCCATCCTGAAGTATTCACTCAGATGTGCAGTCTTGTTGGAATTACTTTGACTTTTACCCACATTACATTGCTCTGCCTACTCTATTCTTTCAGTGCTCAGTTAATAAAGCTGAGTATAAAAAGAGGGTCTCTTTCCAGTTTACATAGTACTCCTGTATTTAGATTTCAATACTATATTTTTTAAATAGCCATCTAATGTTACTAATACACATTGAAATATTGATCCACTCAGATCTACAAAATAATCAATGATCTGCACCATTCTTTCCACCAAGAATCAAAGTTAAGCTGACAACTGTAATTTCTGGAAGCCTTATTGTATCTTTTATTAAAGATAATTGTTTTTAATTTCTTTTCATACTTGCGTCGTTATTTTTCATGAAGAGTTTCAGAAGAGGCATGTCTTCAGGTTCCAAAAAGTTGTAAGTGACCAAGAAAGAGCCTAGCATTTTAGAAAATCTTCATCAATTATTGCCCCATTATCTAGTGCACCATAATAAAATCTTGTCTAGTCAGAATTCACCCAATTAAATCTGCCACCAGCAATGTCTTGAAAGAGTCATATAAATACTATATTTGCTATTGTATAAACGAGATCACCACAAGCCTAGATGGCCACTGCTAGCCTTTATAGTAACTAGTCTATATAAGCAAGGTCATTGCTAGCCTATTGGCAATTACAGAAAGGCAACCCTTTGGGTAGAAAGAGTACCATGGCACTGGCTTGACTTGCAAACAGTGTTCTTTGCTCATAACAGAAGAACACCCCTTGGAGATGAGATGTGAGCAGAGGAGCAGGGAGGACATGCTGATACTAGGATGCACAAAACTTGGCTTGGATTTCAGTCCCCACTCACTCCCTCAGCCTGTTGCTTGTGTACGATGCACAAACTAAACAACTGCATGCTCTGGCCTTTTAGACAAGATACACAGGTGGATACAATGAGAAGGCATATAAGATAAATTCCAATCATTCAAGGTCAATTTTTGGAAAAAGAAATATTGAAGTATTTTTTTGTCATACATAAATTCAAACGAAGTTTAGTTTTGAGGGAGAAAATGTATTATATGTTTGTGATTTCTGGACATTTTTAGCTTCTCTTGGTTTCCTAAGTTCTATTTTTCTCAGTTGGAAAAAGATCAAAACTTCATACCTCTGCAACATCATAGCCATGTTCTTTCTTGAAATCATAACATTAAACTTCAACTTAATATCATAGTGATGCTCAATTGCTTTTGAGCCATGAATGTTGGAAATAATAAATTTAATTCTGAAATATGGGTTGGGGGGATCCACACTCTGCCTCTGACCAGCGGGGTAACTTCTTGTTTTATTAAGAAAGGTACTGAGCAGATGTGAAGCTCATACATTTGTAGTGAGGTTTTGCTCTGCTTTACTTCACTTCCTAGGAGATATAATCCACCTATTATTTTCTGTCTTTGGTGCTACGACTTTTATTTGTAATACAGACACTTCGGATATAGGATTTTTTCCCAGCAAATAGAATTTTAAAGGCTAACATCAGAGACCTCATCTATTAAATTTGGTATTCAAAAGGAAATAAGCTGGAGTTAGTGTGTTTATCCATTCTCCTGCCCTTTCTCCATGGAAAGCTAGAGAAACTTACAATGTTTATAATATTCATAGTGATTCTCTGTCCATTAAACACAGGTGCAATTGCTTTAGAAATTCTGAACTCAGCAGGTGGGAAAGCAGAATCATAGAATGTAATCATTAGAAGGGACTATAGAGATCATGTAGTGAGAATTTTCCAAACTCTGCTGCTGACAAGAAATAGATTCCCAGATCCAAGTGCTTCCTCTAGACATCCTGTTTCGGGCAGGGCTTGCGGACATATTTCTTTAACAAGAGCCCCAGGTGATTCTTTCGACAAAGTCTGAGAACCTCTGATGTACTAGAGCCCTTTGTTTTACAGATATGGTGAGGTCCTGAGAGGCAAGGTGACTTTCCTGGGGCCAAATGGCTGGTCCAGGATAGAGTTGGGACTGGGACAAAAATATCCTGACTGGCCTCAAGTCTTCATAAAATGGACTAAAGTATTTAAGAAGCATTTTCAACCATGTGGGGATTAGTGGTTATGAAAAAACAAAGTTACATAATCAGAAATTTCAGTTATCTGAAATTCCTTGTTGTAGATGTGTTCTTGTGAGTCAAGTATTTATAATACTCTTGTCTTTTATTTGTTGAACTCACACTTCCACCTTTTATCTGATTGGCCCCATAGTCCTACCTGCATATGTTTTATGGGGCTCCCCTCAGTAATTTGGGGTCTATCATCCTCTGTCTTCCTCATTTCTCTTGATCAGTGATGTTCCCCTCTTAAAACCTGTATTAAGCCAGACATGTCTCCCTTGACCCACAATGCACAGTTCTGTCCCATCCCATTCAGTTTATCATCCATTCATTTTATTGCTCTATTTCTCTCTGTGCCTAAATTTAGTGCATGCTTGTTTATATGGATGTTAAGTTTTTCATATATCAGACACATGTCATAAAAGACCACTACGATAGAAATTGGGGACTACCAGTTTCTCAGCTCTGCCATTAATCTGTGTGAACTTGAGTAAGCCGCCTAGCCTTTCTGAGCTTTTGTTGTTTGAGAAAAGGATTAATCTCTGAAATTCTGAGTTTTTCTTTCTGTGTCTGTCCCATCTCTTTAAGGAAGGAACCATCTTTTCTAATTTATTTTTCTCTTTGCACTGGGTCTATTTCATAAAGCTACATAGAGTGCTCACTCAAGAAATACTGATATCTCCTTCCTTGGTCTAGCTTCTCCCCTTCCATCACAGATAGTGCATGAACCACATATATGATCACAACTGACCTTTGATTTTGACAAAGACTAGATTTTTTTTTTTTAAGTAGCACAAACTGTGTGTCTTTCCAGTGTCACCGTTGTTTCCACGAAATGGCATGTCCTGTTCCTTGGCACATGATATTTGCCATTAAGACAAAAGATTAGTTTCATGTGTCCCTTTTATCTTACAGGTTCTTTTTAAACTTAAGTATAGTACTCCTGATTTTTACATGTATCAAGTCACACTTTATTTTTATTCCTGATGACCAGGTCTGATGAACTCTTTCCTTAGAATTTCTATTTGCAGTTAGGTCTCTATCCAGCTGTGGTTTGGGTCATATTGGTTTATGTTTTTGAGTTTATTTAGAAGATACTTGGTCTGGGGGCTGGCCAGTTAGCTCAATTGGTCAGAGTGCAGTTATAACACCAAGGTCAAGGGTTTAGATCCCAGTACTGGCCAACCGCCATATGTTTTTGAGTTTATTTAGAAGATACTTGGTCTGGGGGCTGGCCAGTTAGCTCAATTGGTTAGAGTGCAGTTATAACACCAAGGTCAAGGGTTTAGATCCCAGTACTGGCCAACCGCCAAAAAAAAAAAAAAGAAAAGAAAAAGAAGATACTTGGTCTGGCATTCACAACCATAATCACATTTATTTGTTTTGGTTAATTTTATTTTTTAGAAAAGTAGCTTTTAAAACATATGACACTCTATCACACATACAGTAGTCCTCCCTTATCCACAGGAGATACTTTCCAAGTCACCCAGTAGATGCATGAAACCATAGATAGTACCAAACCCCATATACGCTGTTTTATCCTATACATACTTACCTATGATGAAGTTTGATTTATAAATTAGGCAGAGTGAGATTAACAACAATAACTAATAATAGAACAATTATAACAATATACTGTAATAAAAGTTATATGAATGTTTTCTCTCTCTCTCTGTCAAAATACTGTAATATTGTAATATTTTTGGACTGTGGTTGACCACAGGTAACTGAAACTGCAGAAATTGAAACCACGGCTAAGGTGGGGGGCTGTAACTACTGTAAAATTTCTCTACTCAGCTAGTTGATTTACATTAAAATGTATTAACTTTAGATAAACATAAATGAAAAAGGACAGAAGAAGCATGGCGTGATACAAACTGTTCAATAAAAAAATCACTGAGTTCAAAATCATACAAAAGACTAGAACAAAAACATGTGACTTTTCAGGACCTTGGACAGTTAAACGTACTCTGGCTGTAATCCCTACCATCGCCTCATAAGCAAGTTTGTGGTACTTTTTTTTTCTTTTTCTTTTTTGAGGTGAGGGCTGTCCCATACAGGGATCCAAAACTTTAACCTTGGTGTTATAACACC
>NW_007726853.1:302606-303776 GCF_000696425.1 Galeopterus variegatus
ACTGAGGGTTGCGATCTGTTGCCGGTCATGAAAAAAGACAAAAAGGAAAAAAAAAAAAAAACTAAAGATGATAAAAAAAAAACCCCAGGCAGAGGCAAGTGCAAATTTTTGGACCACATACTAAAACTTAGGTTCTAAATCTATAACCCGTTGCTTGTTTCCCCACATATATTTTCAGAAAATACAAGCAACAAGCTTTGAAAACTAATCATGGAGGATTTTCTGTGATTCACATTTTACAAGAAGAAAATACTTCCCCCGATGAGGCTATAAAGCCCAGGCTGTATGCTCAGGTACAGGAGAGTGAACAGCTTCAAGGAACTGATGAAACTGTGCCCTGGGGCATGGTGGTGGGGTTGCTGCAATGGGGCACTGAGTGGCTTGCACAGACACTTCCTTAACTAGTTTGCTATTTCTTTTCAAAGTGTAAGCAAACACTTTTACACAATTATGAAGAACTACAGGTGAGCGGTATCAGAAGAAAAAAGTTCAACCTCCCTACCATCCAAGAAATGCAAATTGAACAATAGAATCTGTTTTTTGTCTCTCAGATCGGCAGAGATTAAAAAGATTTCCATCAACATCTGTGTGTCAGGTGTGCTCACTGCTACTGGGTTGTCATTGCTTCTAAGTCCTCTTAGCTGACAGAGTTAGGAAACAGATATATACATATGTGTATGTGAATGAATACACATACATCCACACACATCTGTACCTGTCTCTCTGTTCTACCTGTATTAAAAACTATCAGCAATTCACCCTATCTGCAATCACAGTCCATCACCACAGGGTTTACTATTGGTAACTCTTCCACATTGATAAGAATTCTGATTCCTATTCTTCACAATGTATTCACTTATTTGCCTAATCCTAGAATAACAAAGCAGTTTGGATTTTATTCCAGAAGAAATGGATCACCATTTCAGGGACAGAGCAAGGAAGGGGCAATGATTAGATTCACAAATTGTTTCGTTTCTTTTTTAATTACTCTATCTGGCTTCTGTGTGGAGCATGGAATGGATTGAGGCAAGAGTAGAAGTCAGGAAGATTAGTAAAACCATCACAGAATACGGTAGATAAGATTCAGTCATTGAGAGTGTAGATGGAACGAAGTAGAAAGATTTGATCTAAGTTTTGAAAGTAGGAGTGACAGGACTTGCCTATGTGGCA
>NW_007726853.1:305151-308350 GCF_000696425.1 Galeopterus variegatus
AAATTTAACAAAATATATTTAATAATATCAGGTATGTAATCAGTATCCACATTTCCCCAGTGGCCTAACATATTTTTTATACAATTGGTTTGTTCGAAACAGGATCCAAACAAGGTCTGTACATTGTGTCTGGTTGATACATCTCTTAAGTCTTAATCTGTGATTTCCCTCTCCTTTTCTTTTCCTTATTTTATTCGTTGAAGAAACCAGGTCAGTTTGTTTGCACTGAAAAATTTCCCAGATTTTAATCCATCCCTGAGTGTCTCTAATATGTTTCTTTCTCCCGCATGTTTCCTGTGAACTCGAAATTAGATCTAGAGCAGGTTCAGGTTCAATGTCTTTGGCAAAAATACTTCATGGTGGAGTTTTGTACTTTACATCTCATCACCATAATGCCTGTGTGTCTTTTTGTGCAGCGCTAAGATTGAGCAATGGTTTCAGGTATTGTCAACCTGATCTCCCCATTATAAAGTTCCCCAATTCCTTTTCCCCTGATTCTTTTACATCCATTCCTGATCATTGCCTTGAGCCATTATCTGGGCTTGCAAAATGATGATATTCTAATTCTACCACTTTTTCTGCATTTATTAGCAGGATCTGCTGTATAAAAAACTTTCCTTCATAAACTATAATTCATGCAGGAGAAAGAGGATAAAGATTCAATTCCTTCTCTGTGTGTACTGGTTTTCAGAATAAGGAGTTGGTTTCCTGACATCCTCCAGAGATGACCAATCGGGCTTGTTTGTTTTGTTTTATGTCATTAGGAAATGATGACTTTTACTTAATTACGATTTTATTTCTTATGGGGGGGGGTCTTGTCAGAAGACACAATGTGCTATTTCCTTGACTGTTTCTCTTGGGAGTCAGTGTCTAAAGGTGAATCCTAGACCCGTTCACTCTCATAACTATACGTGCATCATTGGCTTTTGCTGCTCTTATAACAGAGGAGGAAATAGAGGCCCAGACTGGCCTGGTGTTTTGCCAAAATCATTCACCTGGTTAGTAGCAGGATCCAGCTAAGATGCCAAATTTATGCTTTTTCCATTGCAAGATAACTAAGATGCTAAGCTATTTAGATTGTTAAATTTTGCACTTCTGGTTGCAGAGCAACCACAATAATCACAATAGTAAGTACATTAATTCGACAGATAAGAAAGTAAAATTTAAACATCTTGTGGTTATATGTAAGACTTCTTACTGTTTTTTAACCAAGAAGACAGTAAATGACAATTTATGCACCAAAAAAGGAATCCGAGCCAATTGTTAAATTAAAGGACTTGAGTTTGGTTAGGAGAAAAACACTTTTCCACCTTGACATTGAAAAGAATCTGTTTTGCTTGCACTTTGGCAAGACCAGAAGGACGGTTCCCACAGTTCATTCTATCCCGCTTTTATTTCTTTTTTAATTGCACTTAAAATTAAATAAATATTAATTTTAAAGTACTTTTAATTCAAAATTAATTTTTTAATTTTAAAATAAAATAAATATTACTTTTACTTTAATCTTAAAAAATAATTTTTCAATATTAAACACAAGATAATATACAAATCTGAAGTCCCAGATTCACAGCTCTTTATTACTTGGATTCAGATAGAATACAGTACAAATTATGTACCTCCTTCCTAAGATATAACTGATGATAGTGAAGTTTAATGTAATACTCCTGGGGTTGTAAGAGAAAAATTAGCTCTTCTTGCTAGATTTATAAAGTGGTTTCGATAACCATTTTTTGAGCATCTGTTATATCATTTAAGAACTAAACCTGGAGTGTTTTTTTATACAAAACTGTTCACAGTCAACGTGTGTCCTAAAAATAACCCTTTATATTATATGGTGTGCACGGTAGTAGAGTTCAAGGAAACTAGAACATTTTTACCTGGGGAAGACCAATAGTACCTGTGTTTTTCATCTGTTGTATCAACTGCTAAGTAAAAAGGGAGTGGATGTCTTCTTCGTGGCTCCATTCATGCAAAGCCCAACGTGTGTGAAATACCACGATGTACATTTTGACTTAGCAATGCCACAGGAAAGAGCTGAGACCACTTTCTCCTTGTTCCCTTCCTCCTAAGTGAAGCATTCAGGGAAGGAAGAGGAATATACATACACCTTCACATTCTCAAATCACTTCATTTTTATTTCTATACAACTCTGGTTCTTTAAAAATAATATTTATACAAAGTCTCTTTCCTTCCCCCCTGTGACACAGAAATCATCAATCTTTTAGCAGTTATGTTTCTCTAACTGCCTGTATGTATCTTTCCCTCCCTTCTCTAAGTTTTATCTCCTGCCCAGCTTCTTCTCTGGTTCAAAATTCCTGGAAGAAGATAAGCAGGAGCCATCGGTGTCCCACAATTAGAAGAGTTTATTCTGTTTTTGTTGCTTATATTAGAATACCTGAAATGAGGTAATTTATAAAGAATCAAAGTTTATTTTTTAGAGTTTTAGAGCCTGGGAAGTCCACAGTTCAGAGGGTGCATATGCTGAGGGCTTTCTTCTTGGTGGGAACACTACACAGAGTCCCATGGTGACCAGCTTATCACATGGGGAGAATGGGCTGAGCAAGACAGCTAACCTGCTCACTCGCTCTCCTTTCAAAGCCATTAGAAACATGCCCATTACTCTATGAATGGATCGATCCATTCATGAGGGCACAGTCCTCACAATATAATCACCTCCTAAACACCCTCATCTTTTAAATACCGTTATTGGGTTTCCCATCCTCTTAATGATGTTACAATGGAGATCAAGTTTCCAATACATGAACTTTTGGGGGACACATTTGACCCATAGCAGAGGGGGAGTCCTATAATAAAGCATTGGTTGCCAAATTTTGGATTTTGTTTAAAAATACAGATTCTAGACACCATTCCACATTTAGTGACCCAGATCTCCAGGGGTGGAGCCACACAATGTGTATTTGTGGAGAGTGCCTCAAGCGATTCTGATGGAGTGAGTCCAATGACAGATGCCTGGGAACCACTCTGATGGAGTACAGTAATTATTCATGACCACAGATGGAGCACACATTTCTGTTTCTCTTTTCCCACTTGCATCCATCAAATGAACCCTAACTAAACATTTTCACTTTAATACACTTTTAATTCCATACACAAACCTTTAAGAAACTTTAAATCTTGGGACCTGAATTGTAAAGCTGTTATTTGAAATATAGTTACCCTCAGGGAAAAGGCTCTGCTT
>NW_007726853.1:308391-310166 GCF_000696425.1 Galeopterus variegatus
AGTACAGTAATTATTCATGACCACAGATGGAGCACACATTTCTGTTTCTCTTTTCCCACTTCCATCCATCAAATGAACCCTAACTAAACATTTTCACTTTAATACACTTTTAATTCCATACACTAACCTTTAAGAAACTTTAAATCTTAGGACCTGAATTGTAAAGCTGTTATTTGAAATATAGTTACCCTCAGGGAAAAGGCTCTGCTTAAAACCATATCATTACCTTACTTTGTATATCACACATAATGCTGCAAACACCACCTGGATCAGATATTTGCATCAACTAAGACTCTTTAGGTTTCAAGTGTCAAAAAACCCAACCCAGACCATCTTAAGCAGATAAGGAATTTATGGGCTCACATTACTGAAAACACCAAGCATTATTGGCTTCAGCCATGGTTTGATCCAAAGGGCTCAAAATTTTTCACTTCTCTCTGTCTCTCACCTTCACTTCTTCTGGGCTGGCTCTGTTTTCAACAGGAACTCCCCTCAGTGTTGCAAGGTGACTGCAGAAGTTCTACATCACATCCTTCTAAGGTCAGATTCACCAGGGGAAAGACTTCCTCTCCCTCTACAGTCCTAGAACAGGTCTTGCTACATGTCAATATTTCTAACTGGGTTACATGCCCATCCTCAACCAATGGCTGTGCCCCAAGGAATGAGATGTTTGCTTAGCCAGGTCTGAATGAGTGGCTCATACTCTCTGCTGGAGCTGGTGGTAGAGTCAACACATACAGACCAACTGTGGATCTAGGGTGGCTCTCCAAAAAGATACTGGGTGCTGCTACCATACTAGATGGCCAAAAATGAATAATGTCCTCCCCTTCATATGGTGATCTCAAGGCTATTTCGAACAAGAAATACTAATAAGTTGCAAAACTGAAGCCAAACCAGATTTTTAATCTTTTTATGAACTTCACCATAGAAAATTCCCAAAATGAGAGACATCATGGTTTATTCTAACAAAGTCAAAGCAAGATCATTATCCCCTTCCTTTTTGTTTTTTTGGCTCTTATCTTCATATTCAATTTTAAGCAATAAATCAAACAATATGAAAAGGCTAAAAATAAGAAAATAGATTGTGAATTTAAAGTGTTACTTAATAATGATGAAACATTTTATGGTAGCTGATTGCATACAATACCTTCAATTCTTGAATAAGGTTACTTTTCTACCTAAGTGTCATCAGAAGCTTTTCAGACTTCAATATCTAGTGGCTTGAGGTACATAGTAATCAGAATACCTAAAAACATAAAAAACATGCCGAGCATAAATGTGAACACTTAAAACCACATTGAACATGAGAAAATGAAAAATGTATCTAGTATATATATATAAAGAACTCCTACATATCACTGAGAGAAAGACAAATATCCAAAAGAAGATTGAGCAAAAACTCTGAACACACACTTCACAAAAGAGGCTGTTCAAATGGCCAATATATGTGTGAAAAGGGCTCAGATTTATTAGTCAGCAAGTAAATGCAAATTAAAACCACACTGTGATACCACTGTCCACCTACCAGAAAACAACAAGTGTTGGCAAGTATATACAGCAACCAGGATTCTCGTCCACTACTGTCAAAAGTGCAAATTGGTACAACCACTTAGAAAACTATTTGGCAGTACCTGTTAATGTTTGTTCTATGATACAGCAATTTCACTCCTACTTATATACCAAAGAAATATGATCAAGAATGTTCATGAGGGCTGGCCCAGTGGCGCACTGGAGAGTGCACCGCTTGGGAGCGCGGCGGCGCTCCCGCCGAGGGT
>NW_007726853.1:311016-312645 GCF_000696425.1 Galeopterus variegatus
GGGTTGCGATCCCATTACCAGTCAGTAAAAAAGACAAAAAGGAAAAAAAAAAAAAAAGAATGTTCATGAGAAGCACAATTTGTAGCAGACAAAAACCAAAAACCACCAAAATATTCATCAGCAGTAGAGTGGATCAATAAATCATGCTATAGTTGCACAATTTAATACTTTTCAGCAAAATGAACGATTACAAACAACATAGATGAGTCCCACAAACATAAAGTTAAATTAAAAAGCCAGACACAGAAGAGTACCTATTGTATTATTCCATTTACATAAGAGTTTTAAACAGGCTAAACTAGTCTACATTATTAGAAGACAAGATGCCAGTTGTCCTTGGGAGAACTGTGGCTGGAAGGAGCAAGAGCAGGGATTAGGGGTTTTGGGGAATAGTCCGTTTCTTGACATGGGTGCTAGGTGCACAAGAATGCTAAGTTGGTGAAAACTCATCTACCTGGCACTTGTGTGAGCTTCTCTGAACATGTATTCACTTTAAAGGTTTAAAAGAGAAAAATCAGTTGTCTCCAGCCTGTCATTTCCTTCCATTTCCAATTGTCTTGCTCTTTTATAAAGTTGCCTTTCAGTATTAAAATACTTGCTCTGTTTTAACAAGTGGTGGGTGGTTGATGTGATTTCTCTATAAGTGGCTTGTATTATGGTTTGTGAAACACAACATAAATGTTAGTTTTAAGTGTTTGGGGGTATGCACAATATTTTTTTCTCATAGAGATTACATTATTAAGTCACAGTACTTTTATTCAGCTTTATTTTATCTGTGTGGCACAGAACCCAAAAACACTCACAATTTCCAGCTGCACATTCATTATACCACAATGGATTTCTACAAAGATCACAGTTATTAGAGACATTAAATTAAGGCAAGAATCAAATAAAGTCTCCATTTGTGATCTTGAAATCTTGTTTGAAATAATGAAGAAAGTCTGAGAGGATTCGCTATCATTTTTCATACTCTTTCTATATCCAATTAGTAGCCTATGTCTAGTAAATATAGCATAACTAATAGTCAGGTTTTAATAGAAGTCTCCATTTGGGGGCCAAACTCCAGGTTTCCGTGTGAGCCCAAAAGTCTGAGATACAACCAGAGCTCTTCTCAGTGTGGCAACTTCCTCTGTAAATAAAAGTGAAAGTGTTCTGCATGAATACAGATAGAGGCTGGGTTAACATTGAAAGTCAAATTATCCCTATAAGCAGCATTCTATTATTCAGAATAATGGAGTTCACGGACCATGCAAAGCCATAAAAAATCCAAAAGAATATAAAATTTTAAAATTATGAAAGTGTGGGCCGAGCCCGTGGCACACTCGGGAGAGTGCGGCGCGGGGAGCGCAGCGACACTCCCGCCACGGGTTCAGATCCTATATAGGAATGGCCTGTGCGCTCACTGTGGGCGACCCCAAGCCAAGGGTTACGATCCCCTTACCGGTCACGAAAAAGACAAAAAAAAAAAAAAAAAAAAAAAAAAATTATGAAAGTGTGAGTCAATGGGTAGACATTTGTTTTTTTTGTGACCAGCCGCACCGGCGCTCAGCCAGTGAGCGCTGTGAACCCACCGGTCATCCCTATATAGGATCCGAACCCACAGCGGGAGCGCTGCTGCACTCCCAGCGC
>NW_007726853.1:313888-316365 GCF_000696425.1 Galeopterus variegatus
ACCGGTCATCCCTATATAGGATCCGAACCCACAGCGGGAGCGCTGCTGCACTCCCAGCGCCACACTCTCCCTAGTGCGCCACGGGCTTGGCCCAATGGGTAGACATTTGTAAAAAGACAAAATAGCAAAGGGCATGTGTCAAGCAGTAAATTGTCTCATTACAAATAGGCAATGGGGGCGGGACTCCCACCAGTCTCCCTTCATGTCATATATCAGGAAAATTAAAGCAACAGTTTCTCTAACCGATAATGTTGAAAATAATAATTACCATCTTTTGGAAGGTGCTATACTTTATCTTTGTTGGTATAATATAGAGACTCCCGTCTTCTAAAAAACAGCTCTTATGGCATTATTTTTTGAGATTTCTCAAAGCATAGACTGACTTTTAAAATTGAATGGGCCATTCAAGTTTGTGTAAACCAATGAGGTCCTCGAATTGCGCTCTGAGGAGCCCTGTGAACTCCTGCTTGGTGTTTCAAGGGTGGTTAGAGAAGGAACAAAAGAGAAACACTCGGATCCTCCCAACCCCAGGACACCTTTAACAAGTAGAACTCCACTTTTCCTGTTTTTATAATGGGCGCCACATGGGTGTTACCTGAAGAAATCATTGAACTACTTAAAAATAAGAAATAATAAAATTTTTAAAGAACACAACTCATCTGGTCCAAATATCCTCAAAACTGAAGAGTTTACAATCAAGGAAAGTGAGGCCCCATCAGGTTAAGAGATTTTCCCCAAATCTTAGAGCTAGCCAAGGGCAGGACTGAAACAGAAACTTTGGTATTCTGATTCCAACGTGAATGGACTTTTCAAACTCCCATGTGCCCATCAAAGAGTTCCTGCAGTTTCCAAAAAGAGAGGTCGAAAATTTTGAGTCTGAAACCATTATGTATTATTTATCTAGACTTTATAGATTCCTTTACCTTCGGTGTTATAAAGCCCTTGATACAGAGACTATCTGCATTTTAATAATGCATGGCATGCTACATGAAATAATATGGATAATAGAATCAAGGGTAAACCATTAAGAGTTNTGGTTACAATCTGGAATCCTTCAACAGAGTAAAGCTGCCATGGGAACTGACTAGCTGATTTTAAAGCTAAAATAATCCTTTTTAATATATACTTCAGTTTAAAAAAAAAAAAATCAGGATGTTCGTTCAAAAATGCCTATATAATTAGACACCAGCTTTTTCCTGTCATACTAGCTGATTTTCTAAAAATAATCTGCTGCAATTAATTTTTTTTATCTGATTTGGTAGCCAAAGGGTTAATTAAAGATAGGGACCTCTATTTTTAGCTGTTACTATAGCCAGGTTCCCATTCAGTCTAAAAACAGCCATGCCTTTTGCACCATTTTTAACCTTACAAAACTGAGACTCATGCCTCTCCAAATTAAGGATAAGCTTAAATAGCCCATCCTCAGTCAAAACCATGGCAACCAGTACACAGTACACATCCTGTATCTTGCCCGGTAGTCCTTAAAATTCTTTAATCACAAGACAGGAAATCTGTCTTGTTTGAATGTCACTTAAGGGTAGATTTACATTACACAATGGTCAACCATCTGCTTTTATTTAGGAAAAATAGATTTATGACAGTGTGAGCTTTACAATTAAGGAGAGACATAACTAATTCTATTTATTTATTTATTTATTTATCCACTGCCTTATTTCAAAAAAAAATCTGTGTTAAGTTCCCATATCCCCCAAAAAAGAGATAGAGAAAGTAAGAAGTATTAGGGCATGGATTTTGTCCTGTTATGACTGTGTAAACAACTACTTTGGCAGCCAGGTTAAATAATAAATATAAATTTGGACTCTGCACAGTGACCCTGCCCAAGTACCACTACTAAACTGGGAGACGTGAAAGGATCTTTTATTTTTCTGTCTTTTGTTTCAAATTGAAAATAGCTTTATGATTTTTTTTCTAATTATGAAGTCAGTACTCAGACAGTCTATTCATTTTAGAAGAGTATAAAAAAGAAAGTAAAAATCAGCCTAAATCATTCTGAGGCAACTATTAAAACTGTGGTGCCCATCAGCCCAACATCCCTCTGGGCATACAGCACATGCACACTTTAATAACTTTCGATATATGAGACTGCACTCTGCATGATAGTTTGTGACTTGCTTTTTCCCACTTGATTCATTGTGCAGATCTTTCCCTTCCAATCAGTGTAGATGTATCATATATTCTACTGCATGAGTATACCATAATTTATTTAACTAATCCCCAATTAAGGAGTATTAATGGTGTTTCCATCACTTTGCTACAACTATTACTTGTAACTGAACAATACTACAAAGAAGATTCTTTTACATGCATATCATAACTGGTCAGTTATCTCCACAGGATAAATTGGTAGATGTGAGATTGCTAAGTCAAAGGGTTTACATATTTTAAATGTTGGTTCAAATTAACAGAGCTAAAAGACAACCAACAGAGTGGGAGAAAATATTTGCAAATTATACATC
>NW_007726853.1:317969-318627 GCF_000696425.1 Galeopterus variegatus
TCATATACATTGTATATTGACAAAATAAAAATTTAACGAAAAAAATAAATAAATAAAAAATGTTGGTTCATATTATCCAGATTTCACCTGAGAAAAATTGAGCCAATCTGTACATCCACCAACAAGGCATGAGCAGAAAGTTTCTCTGCATTCTCATAAATATTGGTTATCTCAGTCTTTTTAAGCCTTTCCCGTCTAATAGACAATATGTCATTATGTTTTGATGGTAGCAACTTTTTTCTCATCAATTCATCACTCTTAAAAAAGGAGAAATATAATTAAATTCAATGAGATAGTTGACCTACATGATTTTGAAAGCCTCTTTCAGTTTTAACATTCTACAATTCTACAGAATGCTCTTAATTTATTTTTCTATCAAGAGCAAAGTCCAGAGGAAGAAAAGCTAACCTCAAGCATCTAACGTACATGAAAACAACCCTTTGAGATGAATGTGTTTATGCTCATTTTATAGAGGAAAAATGTGAGGCTCAGAAAAGGTTAAATAAGTGCAGAATCAGAGCAGGTTGATCCGACTAGAGAACTAAGGTTTTTCCCCCTGTACCATGCTGTATCTTATTGGAGTTCCTGTCCTTCAGGAACATACAGTCTAGTCTGAGGAAGGCTTAGGAGTTGCAGGAGAAACCGTACTCATGTAAAA
>NW_007726853.1:319288-323930 GCF_000696425.1 Galeopterus variegatus
TGAATGTGTTTATGCTCATTTTATAGAGGAAAAATGTGAGGCTCAGAAAAGGTTAAATAAGTGCAGAATCAGAGCAGGTTGATCCGACTAGAGAACTAAGGTTTTTCCCCCTGTACCATGCTGTATCTTATTGGAGTTCCTGTCCTTCAGAAACATACAGTCTAGTCTGAGGAAGGCTTAGGAGTTGCAGGAGAAACCGTACTCATGTAAAAATAATTCAAGCTGCATCTTCTGATTCCATATTCAAACCTTTGTCTTGCTCCACCCACTTCTCTTCTCCCTTCCCCCACCATCTTGTGTTAGGACCTCAGCATTCAGCATGGTGCTTGACATTTAGCAAATGCTCAATAAATAGTGTCCATGTTCTTCCCTATCTGCCTGACTACCTGGCTGGGAGGGGGAAACTTTCTCATTGTAGACAAGGTGGTCCCTACTCACTCTAGCCTGGCAGCTAGGAAGCTCTTAGCCTCAGGATTGACATACCACCCAAGTGGTATCCCCCTTCCCCTACCAAGCCTAACCAGGCTTGGAGTCATGAGCCAGAGAAGCAAACCAAGTTTCAGGGATAACAAGACACTCAACTTCAGGGCACAAGTGAGGTAAATCATACTTTCAAAGTTTTTCTTTGACCCTTTTATATGAGCTGATTAAATTATTATTACATCTTTACCTTTGACATTTTCTCTGTAGCCCTTTGACATTTTTAGAGTGTCTTTAGACTTTATTGAGATTATTAATCATCATTACCATTCTTATTATTAATCCCTAACCATGGGTGTCTTAGTCCATTTGGGCTGCCATAACAAACTGCTGTAGACTGGGTGGCTTATAAATAATTTACTTCTCACAGTTCCCGGGGCTTTGAAGTCCAAGATCAAGGCGGTGACAAATTTGGCGGCTGGTGAGGGTTTGCTTCCTGGTTCATAAACTGCTATCTTCTTGCTGTGTCTTCACATGATGGAAGGGAAGAGGCGTCTCTCTGGGGCATCCTTTATGAAGGCGATAATCCCACTCATGAGGGCTCCACCTTCATGACCTAATCACTTCCCAAAGGCCCTACATCCTAATGCCATCATATTGGACATTAGGATTTTTGTGGTTCAATGTTGCTTTATTTATTTATTTATTTATTTTTTTTGTCCTTTTTTGTGACCGGCTGCACCGCGCTCAGCCAGTGAGTGCACAGTGCACGGCCATCCCTATATAGGATCCGAACCCGCAGCAGGAGCGCTGCTGCGCTCCCAGCCCCACACTCTCCTGAGTGCGCCATGGGCTCGGCCCTCAATGTTGCTTTAAAATGGCACATTTCAACTACTACTATTCTAGTTTGGTTACTGATTCTGAGAGCTAACATACAGTGTGTATAATAGCTCTGGACCAAGAAGTTACTGAATTCTGATTGGTTATGTTCACTCGTGGTCCAACAGGTCCAAATGTTGGTGGTCGATGTGCACTCGTGGTGGTCTAGGACCTAGACCCCATGTCACCAGTCTTACAAAGAAATCATTTAATGCATGTTTTATATTTCACATAGTACAAACTAGCTTTTAAATTTGGTTTGTTAAATACATGACAAGCTGCAATTTAATGGTTTCTGAAGATGAAATATCCTTTAAAAACAGTTGGAAAGACATGCATATTTACATTGTAAAATTCACAAAAACCTCACCTGGTAAATGAAGCCAAGCCACTTTTCTGTGAAATGAGTAAGTGCTCCATGTGCTTTGATCAAGCTGGGAAAATGTTGATTTTGGTGAATGGCTATGTTTTTACTGGGCTCTTAGATACAACAAACCCTAGATTGTGAAGTACCTCACTGTAAGGTTAGCCTCTATGTGAAAGAGAGTAGCCATGGGTGAGAATATTTGGTTTACAATGACAGCCCACACCCAGGGAGAAGAGTGGGCCTATTACATTTGCTGCAACAGGTTCATGCTCTTTTTTCTAATTTGCAATCTTTTTTCTTCTTCACACAAATGTGTTATTACTCAACAACAAAGGGTCTGACAAGATCCCACAGAGCTCATACTATAGAGCTACATAAAAGCAGGAAATGCTGAATGTTAAATGTGTTCTGACTTGTTGGTTTAAAGAGATCACTTCCAAGAAACACTTGGGATCAGTACTCGCAGTATTAGAGATGTGTCCTGACAGCTGGGGTTTATGGGAACAAGTGTAGATTTGTTCTCTTTTATGTCCATTTATTCCCACACATTTGTCAACAGGAACTGCTCATGCAGAGGGCAAAGCAGGAGATGACGCAAAAGAGCATCAACAAAGAGAGGAGAGATTCTGTCCGATGAATGCTGAGGAGGAGGGGTCGGCCATTGGGAGTTCTATTTCTAGTGGTTGCTGCTATGATTTCTAGAGCGCCCAACCCAGCCTGTCCCTACAAATGACTTTATGTTTGAGCATCAATATGCATGTGGACAACCAAACCCATAACCTCTTCTTCCTGTGCACATAGCTGGACTCTATCACCTTGCCTCCCTGGAGGTTATGACCAATGGAATGTGAGCAGAAGTGATGTGCCACCTCCAGGCCTGGCCCATAAAAACCTCCATGGGTCATCATCCTCGCTCTCTCTTCCCCCATCTGCCAGCTGGATGTCCAAGCCCAGGTAACCACAAAGTCATGTTTGGAGAATGGTGGAGCCTCCCTGAGCCAGATCTTTGAATGATTGCACAGAGCTCGGTTTGCCCACACCACACTCCTGTCTATTAGAATTTACATAAAGAAAATATAAACGTCTATGATATCAGGCCCCTGAAATGTGGGCGTGGAGATGGGGGAGGTTTGTTGCAGAGGTTAACCTACCCTGACTCGTGCAGCGTGCAAGAGCCCAGGGAAAGAGTGGATGCTGTTCTCTCTGAATGCGCCCACTCCGGCAGCTTTTCTGATCATCTTTTCTTTGATCTCCTCCTCTGCTCGCTTCTAATAACTGGCCCTAAGGGGCAGAATGATGGAGAGAAACACGTTGGGCTGTTATACACTAGCATGTCGATATGACTTCGGAAAAGAGAATTTGAAAATGGGGAAGAACACGCATTCCTGAGGAGAGACATGCTATCCCAACCAACAAATGTTAGTTGGGCACATTCCTTAAAGCAGTCATTCTGCTAGGTGCTGGGAGTACAAAGGTATGAAACTTCATCTCTATCCTGGAATTAAAACAAAAGCAAACAGATACAGTTCCCCAGTGCTTTGCAATCCTGCTACCCAGGAATCACCAGAAGAGATGTGGGAAAAAATGCCAATGCCCAAGCCCAACCCAAAACAAATTCAATCAGAATTTCTGGTTGTGGGGAAGGCCCAGGTGTTAATATCTTCGTCAGGAGATTCTTAATAAGCAAACAGTTTTGGCCACCAAAGCCTTTAGATCATGGGTTACCAGTTGGTGCTTATGAGCAATAGGCAGCCTAGGGATGTGTTTGATTATGTCTGTTATCGGAAAACTAAAGTCCCTGGGCAGTGGATACAGCTGGTAACAATACCACTGACTTAGCACCTATTGTCCTTATACATTTATGTCAACTATCCACTCCCTTCAGGCTTTTGTGATTTCTGGTTTAGACTGTAACCACTAGAGGACACTGAGGATTATGTAAAACAAACATTTTTAATGAAAGCAGATAAAACAAACCAACTTCTTATAGTTTAACTATCCACTCCCTTCAGGCTTTTGTGATTTCTGGTTTAGACTGTAACCACTAGAGGACACTAAGGATTATGTAAAACAAACATTTTTAATGAAAGCAGATAAAAGAAACCAACTTCTTATAGTTTTAGATAAAACAAACCAACTTCTTATAGTTTATAATACAAGAAGTCCTACTCCAATCAGTCAATGAAGTACTAGACAGAATAATTTACTCCCTCATTCTGAAACTCTTATTTTTCACAATCGGTAGTGTTAACAATTTGGGTGTTTGAACTTGATTTAAGACCATGAATATTTTTCTAAGAACAAAATATCAGTGAAATCACTAACACAAAATCTGTTATCTTCCATAAAACAGCTTGATAGCACAGGTCCTAAAATAGCTCCTAAGTTTTAGAGATTTGGCCTATGTCAGAAAGAACACTGGGAAAGGGATGCCTTAAAAAAAAAGAAAAGTTTTGGGGGCTGGCCTGTTAGCTCAGTTGGTTAGAGGAGTGTGGTGCTGATAACAACAAGTTCAGGGTTCAATCCCTATACCTGGCCAGCCTAAAAAAAACAAGTTTTTCATAGAGATAGAGGACCAGAGCAACATTTATTGCAATTTAACTCTTCCATTTTAAAGGTTAGGAAACTGAGACTCAGAGAGTTGTCTTGTTCAAGTTCACAGAACTAGTTAAGATTACCCAGCCCAAGGATTCCCATCTCATAATTCTTCATTCTATAATGCTTTCATGCTTTCTCAAAACCTTTAGCATTGTTAAAACAATTATTCTGGATAATTATTCCCCAAAAGCAGAGAATACAGTGGGGAAAACACAACCTCTAATAAAATTTGGGTTTGGTTCACTTCAAATTAGTTCTCATATTACTCCTCTGAGAAACTATGAAAATACCCAAGTATAAGAGTAAAAACACTGTTCTATTTTCAGTCCAATTCAAATAAGCATTCTGCATTGATTGACTATTCCAAAGTGGTCGATA
>NW_007726853.1:324356-324937 GCF_000696425.1 Galeopterus variegatus
AAACACAACCTCTAATAAAATTTGGGTTTGGTTCACTTCAAATTAGTTCTCATATTACTCCCCTGAAACTATGAAAATACCCAAGTATAAGAGTAAAAACACTGTTATATTTTCAGTCCAATTCAAATAAGCATTCTGCATTGATTGACTATTCCAAAGTGGTCGATAAATGCAGTTTCTAGGAAAGTCCATTTGCACAGTCTAGTTTAAACACTACAAATTATTACTGGCTAGAATTATGTGTAACTGTGAGTAATGAAAAACCCAAACATTTAGTTCTCTCTCTTATAAAAGTCTGGAGATAGTAGACTCTAGATTAGTATGAAACCCCACAGTGTCAGGGACTCAAGCTCTTTCTAGCTTGTTACTGTGATGAGCGTTGCCTGCATTCCCAGGGCCACTTCATGGTCTGAGTTGGCTACTCCAGGTCCCGCCATTACATCCACATTCTAGCCAGCAGGAAGGAGGAAAGGAAAAAAGGAGGGGCACATTCCTTAACATTGCATATACCGGGCCGGCCCGGTGGCGCATGCTACAGTGCACCGCTTGGGAGCGCGGCTGCGCTCCCGCTGAGGGTTCGG
>NW_007726853.1:325944-336481 GCF_000696425.1 Galeopterus variegatus
ATGTTCCTTTTTGGCACTGGATAGTGTTAAGGGCTTAATGAGATTGTTTTCCCTAAATTGTGACCAAGACCCAAAATCAAAAAAAAAAGTGATGAGTACTGTTAAAGAAAAAATTATTCAATTACACTTGTTAAAGCATGGTAAGAAAGACTTTATTCAGGACCATTGAGATAGGTACAGGCATCACTGCAATGAGGTCTCACAGTGGGGTAGAGAGATTGGGCCCAACTTTGAGTACAGCACGGACAAGTGGGAATTTATAGCCAAGGAGCTGGTGGGTGGGGATGGTCAGTGAATGAAAAATTACAGAAACATGAAATATCAGGGGTGTGGGGGATTATATTAGTCTGTTTCTGTTGCTTATAACAAAATACTCAGAACTGGGTGATTTATAAGANTAAAAATAAAAATAAATAAATAAATAAAAATAAAAATAAAAAAAGAAACATGAAATATCAGGGGTGTGGGGTATTATATTAGTCTGTTTCTGTTGCTTATAACAAAATACTCAGAACTGGGTGATTTATAAGAAAACAAAATTTATTGTTTATAGTGTCAGAGGCTAGGACGTCCACAGTCCAGGGAACACATCTGGTGAGGGTCTTGGTGGTGGTGACAGTGACCTACGGGTCTCCCATTGCAAGATAGTAGAAGCAGAGAGAGAGAGACAGACTCTCTTCTCTCTTCTTTTAAAGCCCTCAGAATCACGCCCTGATCACCCTGTTTAATCCATTCACTACTGCAAGGTCCTACAATCCAATCACCTCTTCAAGGTTCCACCTTTCAATTACCATAATAGGATTTCCCACCCTCTTAACAGTTACAGTGGGGACTGTTGATCCAGGGGAACTTTGATCCAGGCAGAGGGGAACAAATGAAGGAGACAAGGCATGACAGAGGGTGGTCAGACAGTGAGGCCACTCCTCTTCCATGCACTTCTCCTACAGTTCTAGTTCCCAAGAAGTACAGAGAAGGATCCCCCACACACCTGCCAGTCCATGAGTCTGAGGCCTACAGTCTGGCTGCAGATTGCTGTAGCAGGGTTCAAAGAGGCAAATGCATTGAAGCTGTGGGGAGCAATGCAGCCCGAAGGGGTTAATTTGAAGTCAAATCTTGCAATATATTACCAACATTTGGGGAAGGTACTTGGAACTGAGCTGCCATCAGAGGAGCATGCTGGAGCCATCACTTGACTACGTTGAGCCCATTAGACAAGGAGCTAAAAAGAACAGTGTCGACCACCCATGGAGAGATAAGTAAAGACATCAAGTCAAATAAGGAGCTAGGTTTTTCTTATTCCTTTTTCCTCCCTACCTCAGCATCAGAGGAACCAATAAATGAGGGTAGAGAGAGGGGGGTGTATGAAAGCACATGATGTCACCTCCAGTACCAGCCCCTGAAGCCCCCTTGTCTAGCCAGTGCTGGAGGAGGGGAAGAGAAGAGATTTGGAGCTGACAAAAGGTTAAAATTTTTAGATAAACAGGGCTGAATCTTAAAAACTGAAGGTGGCTTTTAATTACTGAAAATGGCAAAAAGCTAAGGAATCAGGCTGAAGTGTTAAAAGCCCCTGCCACCCAGTGGGGAGGGGACTTCATCAGAGCAGAGTTGAAAGCAGTGATTAGCAGACACAGAAAAAAACAAAACAAGGGCCGGCCAGTGGCTCACTTGGGAGAGTGTGGTGCTGACAACACCAAGTCAAGGGTTAAGATCCCCTTACCAGTCGTCTTTAAAAAAAAAAATCATGTGAAGACGACTATCTCTACAAATCAAGGAAAGAAGCCCCAGAAGAAACCAACCCTGCTGACACCTTGATCTTGGACTTTTAGCCTCCAGATTTGTGAGAAAATAAATTTCTGTTGTTTAAAAAAGAAGAAAGAAAGAAAAAGAAAGAGAGAGAGAGAGATAAGGAAGGAAGGGAGGGAGGGAGGGAGGGAGGGAGGGAGGGAGGGAGGGAGGGAGGGAGGGAGGGAGGGAGGGAGGGAGGGAGGGAGGGAGGGAGGGAGGGAGGGAGGGAGGGAGGGAGGGAGGAAGGAAGGAAGGAAGGAAGGAAGGAAGGAAGGAAGGAAGGAAGGAAGGAAGGAAGCTGTGATTAGGAAAAAATAAAAGTGTTCTGTGTTTTTATCCCCAAATGATTGAGACTCCCTCAATAAACCAATTTTGTTATTTAGTCAAAATCACATCAGAGAATCAGCATATGCAGATCTGAGCAAATCCTTGTCTATTCCCCCTTTTTCCACTGTGGAAGCAAGGATACCATTATACTAAGCACGTCACCCAAACTTTAGTCTTTTAAATAACACCTACATGACTTTTGCCATATAGCTATACCACCTGTACTATTATTCACTTTATAGTTTTCCTCTGAATTTACCCACTTTTTAAATTAACCTTTTTTTTAGGGGGGGTGCAGCTGGCAGGTCCAGGGATCCAAACTGTTGACCTAGGTGTAATTAGCATGACACTCTAACCAAATGATCTGAGCAAACCAGCCAGCCCTAATTAACCATATTTTCAAAAGAAATTATGGTTTTGGCCAAGCCTGTGGCGCACTCGGGAGGGTGTGGTGCTGGGAGCGCAGCAGCGCTCCCGCCGCGGGTTCGGATCCTATATAGGGATGACCGGTGCACTCACAGTGCTCACTGGCTGAGCATGGTGCGGCCGGTCTCAAAAAGGACAAAAAAAAAGAAATTATGGTTCAATCATAATTGGAAGAACAGTAGTAATTGCCATAAAGAAGCACAACAAAGATTTTTAAAAAAAAAAGATATGCTCAAATCCTGTCTAGCTACTGTGGCCTCAATCTAAACTTCAATCTTTGTTAGAAAGACAGATCAGCAAGGGCAAGAGGTGCTAACGACCTTCTGTCAAATGGAGACTTTCTCCTTGATTGAAAGAATTACTGGAAATAACTTTCTCACAGGGTAATTTGAAGTTGTTTAATACTGTTGGAGTGAGCAGGACTGAAGCCATGTTGGGACCTAAAACTGCAGGAGTTCTAAAAGATTTTTTTTTTTTTTTAAAGATGACCGGTAAGGGGATCTTAACCCTTGACTTAGTGTTGTCAGCACCACGCTCTCCCAAGTGAGCAAACCGGCCATCCCTATATAGGATCCGAACCCGGGGCCTTGGTGTTATCATCACCACACTCTCCCGAGCGAGCCACGGGCCGGCCCTTAAAAGATTTTTAAAGAATACAGTTTGTTTGTTTGTTTTCTTGCTTGGCATTCACTTCTCTGAGCTCTCTCTTTTCCCATGGTGATTTGATATTTTGAACCTTGGTTATGGGGCAAAGTGACATTATTTACATGAATGTAAAGTTGTTTTCCAGTCAGCCTGGAACTGCAGATTTGCAGGTAGTATCCAAGGGAAACCAAGGAAGACATCAGTAGAGCTATGCTGATTCCACCCCTCCAGCAGGACCCTGAGATAACAACAGGGACAGGAGCAGAGACCAGAAGGAGTCTTGATGAGACTGCACCTGGCCCCTTGCACGTCCTCCCCCCTCCTGCTTTCATTTCCCACGTTCCATTCTCTCAGCTCCACTTTAACCCCCGCCCCCCTGAAGCCCTAGAGCAGGGAGACAGTTCTAGTCTGTCTCCTCAGACATCTGATAATAAACTTCTTGCCTTGTACCAACATTTGAGAATGATGAGTCTTTTGTTTCCGAGCGAGAGCAGCAGGACCTGGATACCAGACACACTGTGAGTGATCACTAACATATGAATTGCCAAAACCCCACATGAGAGAAAGGATGTTCTGGGATATACCTGCCTCTGACATCTCTTGCTTAACAGCTTTTTACACTTCTTGGGAATTTACATTGGAAGGGGATGTGGTAAAAGATAAGTCTTAGAGTCTTGGAGTATGAAATACTACAAATATATAGCAAATGCTCTGTCATTGCAAGTGACAGCAAAAAAATTTATTGGCTCATATAACTGGTAGGCCCAGAGGCATTGCTCATTTCAACCGTAGTTATATTTGTGGGTAAAATAATGTCTTCAGAATGCTTCTCTAATGTCTTCAGAATGTTTCTCTCTCTCTCTCTCTTTCTCATATGTTGGACACATGCTTCCCACAGGGAGCAAGACAGCCACCAGTAGCCCAAAACTCATATCTCCCAGCTTAGCAGATGCAGCAGAAAAAGTCAATACTAATAGCTCTAGCTGCTAAGTCCCAGGGAGGACGCTGATAGGGTGGGATGCTGACTAGGGTCCCACACCCACCTTCGAATCAGTCGCTGAAACCAGTTGGCTGGGAATATTCTGTCAGGCCAGGATCACATTCCCCCTTCCTGTGATAATGGAGGAGTAGGAGAAGAGAGGGAACTAGGAGGAGAGAAAATGAGACAATATCACCCAAAGGACATTGGGATGCGTTTCCCACAGGAAGGAAAAGGAAAGAATACCAGGCAGATAGAAGCAACAGGTGTTCGCAACAAATGCCTTCTCTGTGCCAGGTGTATTCAATTTGAAAAGAGCCTAAAGATCACTTAATAATAACATTTAAAAATACGAAGAGTAAATGTATGTTGAATGACCCATGTTGCCAGGCAACAGACACTGTTGATGCTCAGCCCGCGTCCCCTCAGCCCTTGCCACTTCCTCGATGCCAATCCCGATTTCCAACAGCCAGTACCTGCACCTCAGTGTCTAGTGCTTTTTTTGAACACTGAAGCCCTCTTTAACTGCCTCCAGGGCAGGTCAGAAGGCCACGAAGTAAGCCAGGTAAGGCCCCTATCAGCCTCAGTCAAGGACTGTTGGTAGATGGCGGGCAGATAGCTCTGACGGGCTGTGGACTGTTCCTCAGGGTTCGCCAGTGGGACTGAGCTCCACTTGCCCGCAGTGGTAACTTGTTTGATAGCAGCCTTCTTTTGGCTTCCTTCTCTCTGAGCTCTCTCTTTTCCCATGGTGATTTGATATTTTGAACCTTGGTTATGGGGCAAAGTGACATTATTTACATGAATGTAAAGTTGTTTTCCAGTCAGCCTGGAACTGCAGATTTGCAGGTAGTATCCAAGGGAAACCAAGGAAGACATCAGTAGAGCTATGCTGATTCCACCCCTCCAGCAGGACCCTGAGATAACAACAGGGACAGGAGCAGAGACCAGAAGGAGTCTTGATGAGACTGCACCTGGCCCCTTGCACGTCCTCCCCCCTCCTGCTTTCATTTCCCACGTTCCATTCTCTCAGCTCCACTTTAACCCCCGCCCCCCTGAAGCCCTAGAGCAGGGAGACAGTTCTAGTCTGTCTCCTCAGACATCTGATAATAAACTTCTTGCCTTGTACCAACATTTGAGAATGATGAGTCTTTTGTTTCCGAGCGAGAGCAGCAGGACCTGGATACCAGACACACTGTGAGTGATCACTAACATATGAATTGCCAAAACCCCACATGAGAGAAAGGATGTTCTGGGATATACCTGCCTCTGACATCTCTTGCTTAACAGCTTTTTACACTTCTTGGGAATTTACATTGGAAGGGGATGTGGTAAAAGATAAGTCTTAGAGTCTTGGAGTATGAAATACTACAAATATATAGCAAATGCTCTGTCATTGCAAGTGACAGCAAAAAAATTTATTGGCTCATATAACTGGTAGGCCCAGAGGCATTGCTCATTTCAACCGTAGTTATATTTGTGGGTAAAATAATGTCTTCAGAATGCTTCTCTAATGTCTTCAGAATGTTTCTCTCTCTCTCTCTCTTTCTCATATGTTGGACACATGCTTCCCACAGGGAGCAAGACAGCCACCAGTAGCCCAAAACTCATATCTCCCAGCTTAGCAGATGCAGCAGAAAAAGTCAATACTAATAGCTCTAGCTGCTAAGTCCCAGGGAGGACGCTGATAGGGTGGGATGCTGACTAGGGTCCCACACCCACCTTCGAATCAGTCGCTGAAACCAGTTGGCTGGGAATATTCTGTCAGGCCAGGATCACATTCCCCCTTCCTGTGATAATGGAGGAGTAGGAGAAGAGAGGGAACTAGGAGGAGAGAAAATGAGACAATATCACCCAAAGGACATTGGGATGCGTTTCCCACAGGAAGGAAAAGGAAAGAATACCAGGCAGATAGAAGCAACAGGTGTTCGCAACAAATGCCTTCTCTGTGCCAGGTGTATTCAATTTGAAAAGAGCCTAAAGATCACTTAATAATAACATTTAAAAATACGAAGAGTAAATGTATGTTGAATGACCCATGTTGCCAGGCAACAGACACTGTTGATGCTCAGCCCGCGTCCCCTCAGCCCTTGCCACTTCCTCGATGCCAATCCCGATTTCCAACAGCCAGTACCTGCACCTCAGTGTCTAGTGCTTTTTTTGAACACTGAAGCCCTCTTTAACTGCCTCCAGGGCAGGTCAGAAGGCCACGAAGTAAGCCAGGTAAGGCCCCTATCAGCCTCAGTCAAGGACTGTTGGTAGATGGCGGGCAGATAGCTCTGACGGGCTGTGGACTGTTCCTCAGGGTTCGCCAGTGGGACTGAGCTCCACTTGCCCGCAGTGGTAACTTGTTTGATAGCAGCCTTCTTTTGGCTTCCTTCTCTCTGAGCTCTCTCTTTTCCCATGGTGATTTGATATTTTGAACCTTGGTTATGGGGCAAAGTGACATTATTTACATGAATGTAAAGTTGTTTTCCAGTCAGCCTGGAACTGCAGATTTGCAGGTAGTATCCAAGGGAAACCAAGGAAGACATCAGTAGAGCTATGCTGATTCCACCCCTCCAGCAGGACCCTGAGATAACAACAGGGACAGGAGCAGAGACCAGAAGGAGTCTTGATGAGACTGCACCTGGCCCCTTGCACGTCCTCCCCCCTCCTGCTTTCATTTCCCACGTTCCATTCTCTCAGCTCCACTTTAACCCCCGCCCCCCTGAAGCCCTAGAGCAGGGAGACAGTTCTAGTCTGTCTCCTCAGACATCTGATAATAAACTTCTTGCCTTGTACCAACATTTGAGAATGATGAGTCTTTTGTTTCCGAGCGAGAGCAGCAGGACCTGGATACCAGACACACTGTGAGTGATCACTAACATATGAATTGCCAAAACCCCACATGAGAGAAAGGATGTTCTGGGATATACCTGCCTCTGACATCTCTTGCTTAACAGCTTTTTACACTTCTTGGGAATTTACATTGGAAGGGGATGTGGTAAAAGATAAGTCTTAGAGTCTTGGAGTATGAAATACTACAAATATATAGCAAATGCTCTGTCATTGCAAGTGACAGCAAAAAAATTTATTGGCTCATATAACTGGTAGGCCCAGAGGCATTGCTCATTTCAACCGTAGTTATATTTGTGGGTAAAATAATGTCTTCAGAATGCTTCTCTAATGTCTTCAGAATGTTTCTCTCTCTCTCTCTCTTTCTCATATGTTGGACACATGCTTCCCACAGGGAGCAAGACAGCCACCAGTAGCCCAAAACTCATATCTCCCAGCTTAGCAGATGCAGCAGAAAAAGTCAATACTAATAGCTCTAGCTGCTAAGTCCCAGGGAGGACGCTGATAGGGTGGGATGCTGACTAGGGTCCCACACCCACCTTCGAATCAGTCGCTGAAACCAGTTGGCTGGGAATATTCTGTCAGGCCAGGATCACATTCCCCCTTCCTGTGATAATGGAGGAGTAGGAGAAGAGAGGGAACTAGGAGGAGAGAAAATGAGACAATATCACCCAAATTGTCTTGACCTTTTGCTTCTTGTTGCTTTTACTGCATTTATTGGGTAATTTTCACTGATGATGTTAAGCATGCCTAGACAGACAAATTCTAGAACTCTCTGAATTATGAGACTAAGGGTCATCTATAAAGATATAGATTAAATAATAATATGTTTAAAAATAATGTATAATAGAATATAATAAATAAAAAACACATTATATGTATTAGACTATATGTTATATTTAATATATAGTTTATTTATACCCCCATTTCCAAAGGGCTTAGAGTGCATCCAATAAGACAGGTCTAATTGAATCATTAAAATAAGAGTAGAAGGCTAAAAGCCACATTCCTACTAAAGGGAATTGAAGAGATAAATTTAAAACTTTTCTATGAATAATTATTGCAACTGAGCACAAATCATAATTTTGAGTTTCCTGTCAGCTAAGACATAAAGGGAAACCCATAGTGAAAGCAAGCCAATTTATTAGGGGAGAAAACAATTTTTCTTCCAAAATGCAGATATACAGATTTCTAAATACCTATAACAGAAATATAGCATTGCAATAATTTCTGAACAATGTGAAATTCATTTTTATATATTCAACGAAAGGTCTTCAAAATGCCTACTCTCCAAGGCCAATGTAGCTGGTGGTGATTCCCCCAATGGAAAGGTGTTCTTGGGAGCTTACTCTACAGTAAGCTCATACCAGCTGTGTGCATCTGCCCATGATCATAAATTATCTCCTGGGAATAGCAACCAGAAAGTATCTTCTCTCTTGTTTACATATATAGAGTAAAAGCAAAGTACAAATTAAATTGCACTTATGATAATATGTTCACTGCTAAAATTGGAGAGAAGTAGACCCTATTGTGCACGCATTCTTGAAAGAATTGGAACAAAATACTTTAAAGAGAAATAAAATGAGAATGGCATTAGACAGGGTTGGATACCAGACAGTGTTGTTGTCTTCAGAACGCTTTTGCTGTCCTCTCCCGATCATCGAGCTCCTTTCCCACTTCAGAGAAAAATTTACTTTTCATCCTAAAATCTACTTTTATAAGTAGATTTCACATGAATGAAGTCACTGTGTTACCTCTCCCATGGGTGTTTGCCCTTTAAGCTTCAGCTCTAATTAAATTTAACAAATGCTTACTGGAGGACTGTTATATGCAAGGTATTTTCTAGCTGCTAGTAGTGGAATAAAAGTCTTCATGGTCTTAGAAATTTCAAGCAATAGTTAGGAAGGAGTTTTTGTTCCTTGGGTAACATCTGTCTCTGCCCCTGTATCCTTCTAAACGATCTTTGTTGTTGGGGGCCACACACTCCCACATTCCTCAAATTTTGAATCTAATTGTCTCCCTCCCCTAGGTCTTAGGGAGCCAGGGGTTCAGGTGTTACTATAACTGGGTTTTTGGTTTATTTCCCTTTCCTTGTCTCCTTACTTACTCCCTTAAGCCTGAATTCCCAGATACCCAGCTCTTCTGAGATGGAGTCTTACAAGAAAGCAGCTAACATTTGTTGAATACCTCCTTTTATTTGCAAGGCTGTACATATTAATCCTTGTAACTACAAAGTAGTATTATTTACATTTTAGAAAAGAGGGGACCGAGGCTCAGAGAGGTTTAGAAAGTAATTCAAGATCAAGCTGGTAAGTGGCAGAAAGTTCACAATTAAGTTCCACATATCTCGCTCCAAAGCTAATGCTCTTTGCATTATGGCAATAGGTTTCAACTGGTGACTGGGGGTGGGGTGGGTGGGTTCTAGTGAGCAGAGGCCAGGAATCCTTCTAAGCATCCTGCGATGCACCTGCAGCTCCCCATCCCCAACAGCAAAAAATTATGCATCCAGCTCGAAATGTCAAGAGACACTACTGTGAAGCTCTACATGACAGACTGTTCCCTGCCCTGTTCTGATCTTATTTCCAAGGATTCAAAGGTAACTGCTTCAAAATAAATTATAGAAAGCCGCGAATAAGTCAACTCCTTATGCACCTTGCAGCTTTCTTTCAAGGTAAAGGAAAACGGAGCCTAAGATAAAAGAGGGGCAGGGACCGGAGGGGAGCAGCTCCGGAAGCAGAAAGGAAATTCAAGCTGATTACTGAGGTTAAGAATTAAGATGTAGCTATGTAGATGCCTTTCACTCCCAGGATCTTCACTAATCCAAAAGCTCACGGACTGCTTTGAAATCTAACTATTTGGAACTGTTTAACCTTTACCCTGACCTCAACTATCATTTGTGTTTGATTTTTTCCAGGACCCAGGGGACTTGGAAGCCAGATGAGACCACGTCCTTTCCCCGCTCTTCCCGCAGGTACAGGGTCTGCCAGGTGCAGGTACTCGGCTCCTGACATGACAGGCGGCAGCTCTGTGGACGACTGGCAGGACCCCAGAGAAACAGACCGGCGCCCCGGGAACTTCCCCCGCCCGCCGCCTCCATCCGCACCAGCTCTCCCCTCCCGCTGGCTGCTCCCGGGGGCGGGGCTACGGGAGCGCACGCCCCCTGCGCCGTGACGCCACAAGCCGACGCCGTGACGCCGGCCCTTAGCAACCGGCCTGGCGACCATCTCCGGGTCCCTGCGGCCTCCCGCCCGCTCCTCCTTTCCAATCCTGCACTGCCTGGGCTGGGCCCGGCCGGTGGAAGAACCGAAGGGGACTCAGCGTGTCCCCACGGCGGCTGCAAGAAGACGGAGCATGGATGGCAGCCGGAGAGGTAAAGGGCAGCTCTCGCGGGCGGCGGCCGCCTCGCGCCGGCCCACGCTCCGGCCTCGAGTCGCGGCGGCGCCCCGGGTGCTCCGGCGCCTGCTTAGTCGCCAGTGTGGCCCCCGAGCTGCCCAAGCCCCGCGCGCAGGAAGAGGCCCTGCTTGCTTGGGCTGGGTTAGC
>NW_007726853.1:337442-343035 GCF_000696425.1 Galeopterus variegatus
GGCCGTACAGCAGCCGGCGCCTGCTTAGTCGCCAGTGTCGCCCCCGAGCTGCCCAAGCCCCGCGCGCAGGAAGAGGCCCTGCTTGCTTGGGCTGGGTTAGCAGGTCCGCTTCCTTGCCCCGAATTTGTCACCCTGACACCAGGAGGCTCCGACTCCTGAACTCGGGTCGTGCAGCCTCTGTTATTAGCTCGGTGGCTCCAAGGCAGAGGAACCGAGTTTAGTCTTTGGAGTCAGACCTCCCTGGGCCCAAAATCAAGCCCCGCTGCTCTCCACGGAAACGACACTCAGTTTACCCATCTCTCGAATCTGGGGGTCAAATAGAGTGCCGTAGAGTTCTTGAGGGTTAAATGCAGATAATACGTAGAAAGCGCCTGGCACATTGTAAGTACCCAGTAAATACGGAATCTCCCACTCAGTTACTCTCTTCTCCAAAAACTACTCACTAGCCCAGGGCTTCTGTAAGGTTAATGTGAATAGGAATCCCGTAGGAATCGTGTTAAAATGCAGATTATGATTCGGGGGGGGGGCGGAGTGGGGGGTGCTGAGATTTTGCGTTTTTAATAAGCTTCCAGGTGATGCGGTGTTGCTGGTTGGCGCGAACCACAGTTGTAGTGGCAAAGGACTAAACCATAATCACTGCCATTGACTAGTCTCCTAGTGGACATCGTGGTGAAATGGTTGGAACCATATAATCTTAAATCTCCACAAATCTCTCAATCCAAATGATTTGCATCTTCACACTTTCTGAACAAGTAGCATTCTTTCCTCAAGTCAAATAAGAGATCTCCAGGCCCCCCTCCATCCCCCGCTTTCTTATCTATTTAAAAGAGTACCTTTAAACCAAGCTGCTAGATGATTCCTTGAAATAAGTCTTGCTTTGAATATGAGTGTGCCTTTGGTATGTAATCATTGATCAAAATAAGTGCTATTCTGAATGTAAGAGATAACTATACATTCATCAGCAAACTATATACAGTATTCAGACACTTTACCAACCTAAGTTCCAGGAAAAGCCAACCAAAATGCTTTTATGGTTTTCGGAAATTTTACAACATAAGCTAATACTAACTTCTTGCTGTATACCAGGAACTGTTCCCAAGTTAGCTCATTTGATCTACAAAAACATCTTGTTAGATAGGTATTATCCTTATTTCACAATGAATAAACTAAAACTAGAGACAGTGACTAACTTGCCATGGTTAACAGTAAGCTGCAGAACAGCTTTGAATGCAGGTAAGGAATGTAAATCCCTAGAGCTAGAGGTAGGAGCACGAGGAAAGGATATACCATATGTAAAATCTAGAATATAATAGATTTAGTAAGTTCTCAGTATTTGTTTATTGAATTGTTTTTGAAATTAGGTTCATGTAAAAATATAAAAAGGTTTATATTTTTATAACTCACCCAACTTAATTAGCTTCATTTTTAGGATGTTATTAATATGTAGTAATATCAAACATAGTTATCAATTTTGAGTTTTTTACATAAATAAAATTCAACAAATATCTGGGGCAGTCAGTTCTCATATATCACAAATAATTGTTATTAATAGGAAACCATAAATAATTTTAGCCAAAGCTAAAATACTTAATATTAGTTGAAAATAAATTTCTTAAATTCCATTAGGAGGTTACTGTTGATTATATCAGAGCATAAAATATTAAAGCGCCTAAAAAATTTTTTCTTCTGTCATTTTCTTACTGTGATCATATTTTAGACATTCTTTTGTAAAGCAAACCTTCTGAATGGTGTACTAGAAGGAACACCAAGCTGAAAAACAGTAAATCTTGTTTGTAATCTTTGTTTGCTATTAACTAACTAGGTAATCTTCAGCAATTCACCTTACCTCCCTGGGCCCTAGTTATTTGTAAAAAGGGGGTTTGGACTAAATAATCTATTAAGGTGTTCTTTACAACTTATCATGAGGGAAAGGGAAGAAATAATTGAGATTATTAAAATGTCATCCATTCTATTATCAATGACCTTTGGGGAGAAGAGGAGAGGAGACAACCTATTAATATAGATAATATACTAATTAATAGTATTTAATTAGTAGTACTAATTAAATGAAAGTAGCTTTAAAATTTTTTTTTTAATCTATTGATCCCATAGAGACATTTATCAATGGCAGATTCCCAAACCTTGTATTCCTGGAAAATCCTGCCACAAGAAATATCTTCACTTTTTTCAGTGGCGTTCCTTCTGGCTGTCTTAGTAAAATCAAATGGTGTAGGAAACTGAGCTGGTCTCACATACTGATGAATTTCAGTACCCTAGCAAGACTTTCAATCGCATGGACAGGATTTTAGTCTTATTTTAGTTAGAGAATAGTGTTCTTTTTCCTGGCATTTGACTTGAGGTGACTTTTCTATGCCACTTTTGATCATTCTGGGTCCAATCAGGAGGAAGAAACTATACAGTAATGTAAAGGAAAGTTTAAAGAATTGTTAAACTCTCATAAAAGAGTAACTATGAGATATAAAACAAACTCTGTATGGTACCCTAGAGCTGAGGGAGAGTACTCAAGGAGGGACAAATTTGAAAGGAGTCTTTCTCCCAAAGACTGGGGTTCAAACCTCACTGGAGAAGGTGAGACTGTGCACATGCCCAAAGCTTCACTGCTCAGGAGTGACATCAGAGGTTTCATTCTCCGTGGGAAATAGACTTCATTAAATTGTTTAGCCAAGTCACTGAACAAATAAACAAGCAAACAACAATGAAAACAAGCCTGGGAGAGGATTCTGTATCACTACATTACCTAAAATGTTCCCTTTACCACAAAAAATCAAGAGTCATGTAAAGAAACAGGAAAATGTGACCAGGAAACAAAGCAAGAACCAGAAACTTCCAGTGAGAGGGCCCAGCTGAATTGAATTGTCTGTTTTTTCCTTCAGTTCTGTCAGTTTTAATATAACGTTCATCTGTAGGAATGTTAGAAACCAATGAAAATATATGCCTTGTTGTACGTTTGAGGGTAAACAGACAAGGGAGCATAGACATCAGAGTGTATCTAAGTGCCATTTTTGTTCTTATCACCATCTTATGCTAAGGAGAAGCTGGGTTGGTAGCTGGGGGCAAATGTTAACTACCTCATTCACAGCTACCAAGCACAGGTAAGGGACAGGGGGAATTTGTTCCATCCAAGGCAGTATTACTAGGTTCCAGCATTTCTCTCATTCTCTCCGACTTCATTCTCTCCGACTTCATTCTTTCTAACTTCTCTGCATATACCTTTTTTTCCTTTTTCTGTGACCTGTACTGAAACATGCATACATTGGAATGGAATTTGGAGGGAATAAACTATGTACAGTTGAGATATCTTCTTAGTCTGTTTCACATGATATAATATCTTACAGCGTGGTTCACGTACTAAGCAATTTATATTGGTCAAGATAGTGTAATGGTGAAGACTCAGGAACCAGACTGCCTGGGTTCAGATTCCAAATTTGTCACATCGTAGTTGTGTAATCTTAGGCAAATTACAAGCTAACCTCTTGTGCTTCATCTATCCTCATCTATAAAGTTGAGAGAATGATAGGACTTATAGTATTGTTGTAATGATTAAATGAATTTATACCTTGAAAGTGCTTAAAACAGTGCCTGGCACAGTTTAGTACTTAATAAATTAGTATTTTGACTACAAATGAAGAAACCCAACTCAAACTGGCTTAAGCTAAAATGGGAATTTTTTGTTTCATGTAGAGAAAAGTTGAGGGAGGTAGATCTTCAGATATGGTTGGCTTCAGGGACTCAAACCATGTTACCGGGAATCTCTTTCAATCTTGTTTCTCCTTTTGCTCTGTGTAGGCTTCATTCTCAGGAGGTTCTCCTTACGTGGTGCAGGATGGGCACCAGCAGTACCACGCTTGCTTACATCCTACTTGCTAAGCCCAGTGAAAGGAGAGTACTGTACCTTTTCTAACGGTTCCAGTAAAAGCCCCAGGATTATGTCTCATTGGCTGGACTTGGGTCACATATTCATTGCTGACTAAGTCAACACAGCTGGCCAGATATGGGTTATGTGCCCCATGCTGAGCAGTGGGGTCAGCCCTATTTGAACCACCTGGGCTAAGTAGTAGAGGAGGATCAGTTCCCTAAGGGAAAGTTGAGGTGCTATTTGCAGAAAAACAGGCAATAAGGGCAAGGAAAAAAATCACTTTTTCTTCTCTGGAGAAATAAGGATTTCTTGAGTTTATTTGTTAGTACTTTTTTTATGTTTAGGTCTCAGATCACCTTCTTTCCTGGTAGAAACTATGCTGATGTCATGACTATCTTCAGCACCATCTTCATCACCAGTTCAGATGGTATCACCCTGACTTCCACTGACCTAAAGAAGTTTTTTTTTTTTTTTTTTTTTCCTTCCTGCTCTCTGACTTTTGATGTAGAAGGAGCTTCCTGGATATTCTAATCTCAGATTGTTTTTCTGTTTTAGCCTATTCTAGCAAGTTTTGTTCTCTGGTTCTGGATTTTAGCTCTCCCATGTTGATACCTCTTTTTCTATTTTTAGTCATCCATATTTCTTCTAGACTTTGTGCTCTCCCCACACCTTTATAGCTTTTAACAGCCCACCTGATAGCAAACTAGCCATTTTACCTAATAAAACATCTCTGTCTTGGGGATACAGCCTTTCTATTTTGCATGTTAAATTATATTTAATGCTGTAATTCAGCCTTTCTAGTTTGGAGATTACTGCTAAAAACACAATCACTTTATGGGGACAGAAATTATTTTGTAGTGGGCTCTGTGTCTAATTTTCCAACAGCTCATGTAGTCTGAAAGAGCAGACTCTCCTTTAGGAGAGATAGTGAGTTTTCTATTACTAGAATTGCTTTTATATATAGGCTGCTTACATAGGAAACAAGCAAGGGGGTAAGTGGACTGGACTAGATGAATCTGAAGACATCTTTTAATCATCAAATTCTGATTCTGGTTTTTATGTATACTTATTTTATGCATAGTAGCATGATATACTGTCTTAAAATTATTTTTAAGGACAGACAAGCCTGTGATTAACTGAAATAGTTAATGTGTATATATTAACTCTAAATCTCTGCTATTTTATATCTCAAAACAATTTAAAATCTGGTAGGTCAGTGGTATACAGAATAAAATCAGTATATATCAAATGATGTAACTGATGTATTTATTATTTTACCCAGTGAAACTAAAGTCTCAAGGTACAACTGTTTTGAAAATAACATTTTTTTCTTTGAAGAGAAAACTTTATCTGTGGCTGCAGAATACTTGCTGTCTGATATATCATTGCTAATTAGTAATACAAAGGTACTTCAGAAAGTTAATGAAATATTCATATTATCTTTTAATTCGGTTTTTCCATGAACTTTTTGAAGTACCCTTGTGTGACTGAATAAAATTTTAAATGACTCTTGTACAGTGGTCCCCACTTGTCCTCAGTTTAGCTTTCCATGGTTTCAGTTATTTGCAGTCAACCATGATCCAAAATATTAAATGGAAAATTCCAGAAATAAACAGTTTATAAATTTGTTTTTTTTTTTTTTCTTTTTGTCTTTTTTCGTGACCGGTAACGGGATCGCAACCCTCGGTGTCGCGCCCGTATCGCGACCGGCAACGG
>NW_007726853.1:343989-350821 GCF_000696425.1 Galeopterus variegatus
TGTTAAAAGATTGACTGTTTCCTTTATTTGCAAATTATATGACATGATGAAAAATTACTTCATTTAATGAATATTTGAACTTATAATTTTAATCATATAATATAGGAATTCTTGAGATTAAAGGATTTAGGAGTCCATGGTTTGAAACTATTATTGTGCCCTGGATATGTACTTGACTGCCTCCTGCTCCCCGCTGCAGCTGTAGCCCACCTCCGCTTTTGCCAGCAGACTACGCCAGTTTCAGGCAGGAAGTTAAAATGATGATGAGCAGGTGTAAAGACGCAAGCACTGGAAAGAGAAAGCTGTGCAGAGGAAAAGAAGGACTTGAATAATCCATTTTCTATCAGAAACGAATGCTTATGGGCCTCTTCATCCCGTGATGTTTTTGTATTTTAAAGTCTTCAAAGTAAATTTTTAATGTTGGTATTAAATTTTTATAATTATAGTTTAAGAGTTGTAAGTCTGGGTTTTTAGGCAAAATAAGTGAAAGCCTTTTTTTTCCTGATTTAAGTGAAAAATATCTTCATACTGTTATCTGCAAATGTAAAGGAAGGATCACACTCAGTTAACTCTCTTATTTCTTTGTATTACAGAGAGAGAGAGTGTGTGTGTATATGTGTGTGTGTGTAGCCAGAATCAACCGTAAACTTTGAAAAATAATATTTAATGAAAATTGGAAACAAGATTTAAAATATGCATACATAGAAAAGCAGGATGAAGAACAATATGCAAGTTTGCTAACCTTTTTTAAAAGAATATATTTGCAGAGCTGCTGTAGATATAGTGGTTGTAATGAGGCTGCCTTGGTTCTCTTCCAGACTGCATCCTTTATCAGCAACGTGGCCTTGAAGACCTAACTCATATCTCTGTGCCTCAATTTCTACTCTATTAAATGGATGATAATAATAATTAGATAAGTTTATACAAGTAAAGAGCTTAGAAATGCACGGCAAATGATACCCATTCAGTAAATGTTTTTAGTAATAATAATATGGTGCTCAGAATTATTGTATATGCTGATCTTGTGCATAGAATTTCCTTAGAAGGATGCATATAAAAAAGTGGCAGAGTATAATTCTGGGAGGGGAGAGAAGGATCAGGGTAGAAGTTATGCCTATGTTAACATTTTATACTTGTATGTAAGTGCTTAACTATTTCTAAGATTTTTCTTTAACAGTTTAGAAGAGTTCAAGGAATTTAATGTCATGGAATTTCTCTGTGATTATACTTGTCTTAAGATATTCCTAGTACTTCAAAAATAATGCAGTAAACTGATTTGAAGATTTTGTTTTCAGGTATAAAGTTGGAAATTTGCCTCTCAGAATATAATCTTTGTATAGGGTTTTGGGGCTTGGGATTCCCAAACTCCATGGATTGTTCAAGTATTAATAATGGTAACATTATTTTATAATCATAAGTGACTAAACATTTTTAGTTATGAGATTGACAGCTGTTGAAAAGAAATAGTTTTGCAAATGTAATAATATATTATATTCTAGAATCTCTTCCCCAAATTCTCAGGCTTGAAAAGTTTAAAGCCAAGTAGTCAGTAGCTCATCAGCATTATGAGAGCAAGATTAAGGCTAGGACATATTCAGTATCACAAAGTTATGTCAGTATCCCTGTGATTGAATTTCAGAACATTTTATAAGAATAAGCTTAATAATCAATAACTTGTTTACCTCATGATTTTTATGTTAATTTTAAATATATAATGATTAAATATGTTTTAATTTTTAGCTTTTTGCACTGACTCCTCTTCTCTCAGACTAAGCACTCTCCAGCTGGTCAGGAATCACATGGCTGTTCACTATAATAAAATCCTTTCAGCCAAAGGTAAAAATGTACATATATGAAATTTCTGTGTCCATTTTAAAACTCCAACTTCACTTCTTATTAGAATAAATCTATAGCAAAAATGTTTGGTATAGTGAAATATCAGGTATTGACTCTATATATGTAGCAAATTCAGAATGTTATTTTTGTTAACCATACTTTGAAATCTGTATAATGTCTATGTTATTTCATTTTACCTGTTATCCCTAATATTATTTTGTTGTTAGATATTGCTCTTAATATAATAAAACTTTCTGATCTTTTTTTTCAAATGTACTAAAGAGGTTACACAAAGAAGATGCTAGCTACTATTCTTTTTTTTTCCTTTTTTATCTTTATTGAGATATAACCTACGTACAATAAAATAAAATAATTATAAGTGTAGTTAAATATTTTTTAAAATGTATACATTTTTATAAGCACCACCACAATCATGCTATAAAACAGATGTCAGCTAACTACAGCTCGAAGGCCAAATCCTCCTGCCACCTGTTTTTGTACAGCTCATGAACTAAGTGTGGTGTTTACATTTTTAAATGGTTGCAAAGAATCAAAAGAACAATATTTGGGACATGTGAAAATCATGAAATTCAAATTTAATTGTCCATAAACAAACACAGTCTGTTCATTCTTTTACACATTGTCTATGGCAGCTTTTGCACTAAAAGGTGTGACATGTGAAAATCATGAAATTCAAATTTAATTGTCCGTAAACAAACACAGTCTGTTCATTCTTTTACACATTGTCTATGGCAGCTTTTGCACTAAAAGGCAGAGTTGACTGATTGTGGCAGACTGTTTTACTCTGCAAAGCCTGAAGCATTTACCGTCTGGCCCTTTACAGAAAAAGTTTGCTGACCCCGATATAGAACATTTCCATCCCCCTAAAGAGTTTCCCTTAGTCCTTTGCAATTAATTCCCTCCCCCGAAAATCACTGGCAACCACTGATCTGCTCTCTGTCACTATAGTTTTGCCTTTTCTAGAATTTTGTATAAATGGAATCATACAGTATGTATCTTTTTGCTTCTGGCTTCTTTCAATGAGCCTATTTTTGAGACTAATTCATGTTGTGTGTATCAGTATTTCTTTTATTGCTAAGCAGTATTTCATTTAATGAAATAAATGAAATTTATCAATTCACCAGTTGGTGGGCATTTGCATTGTTTTGACTCACTTTTGGCTATTAGGAATAAAGCTGCTATAAACATTCACATACAGTCTTTGAACATGTGATTCCATTTCATTTGGGTAAATTTACTCGCTAAGAGTGGAACAGTAAGGTAATACAATATGTTAAGTTTATATTTAACTTTTAAGAAGCTACCAAACTGTTTTCTAGAGTGACTATACCATTTTGTATTTCCATTACTTCTAAATCCGAGGCAACACTTGATCTTGGCAGTTTTTTTTAGCCATTCCAGTAGATATGTAGTAATATCTCTTCATAGTTTTAGTTGCATTTCCCTGATGCCTAATGATACTGAGCAACTTTTCTTATTTGTCATCTATTTATCTTCTTTGGTGAAATGTGTGTTCAAATAAATTTTTTTAAATGGGTGGTTGTTCTCCTTAGTATTAAGTTGTGAGAGTTCTTTATATATTAATTACAGGTCCTCTATCAGATATATGTTTTGTAAATATTTTTTCCCAGTCTGTGGCTGGTCTTCTCATTTTCTTTTTAAGATTTTTATTCTGTAATCATTTTTAGACTTATAGAAAACTTCAAAAACAATACAGAGAGTTACCTTATACCCTTTACCCAGCTTCCCCTAATGTTAAAATTTTCAACACTATACTACAATGATCAAAATCAGGAAATTAATATTGGTACAATACTAATAACTACAGACCTTATTTGAATTTCACCAGGTTTTTATTAATGTCTTTTAAAAATTTATTTTCTCATTTGTAGAGCTAAAGTTTTTAAATTTTAGTTCATATTTTATAATGTTTCTATTTTTAAATGGTTAAAAAATAATATTTTATGATGTGGAAATCATGTGAGATGAAGTTTAGTTTTTCTTTTTTATATAGTTTGTGTTTTTCATATTCAGTTCATGAAATCTTTGCCTCATGTTAGGTCACTAAAATTTTCTTAATGTGTTTCCTTCTGTAAGTTTTATACTTTTGGCTCTTACATTTAAGTTTGTAATCATTTTGAGTTAGATTTTATATGTTACAATACAAGGATCTTTTTTTTGGCCTATTTATATCTGAATTTTCCAGTACCACTTGTTGAAGAGATTATCCTTTCTCTATTAAATTGCCTTAGCACTTTTTGAAAGCCGGTTGACCACGTATACGGGTCTGTTTCTGGACTTACTTTTTGGTTCTGTTGATCTATATGTCTATCTTTATGCCATACCATACTACCTTAATTACCATAGTATTAAAATAAGTCTTGAAATCGGGTAGTGTAAGTCCTCCATTTTTCTCTTTTTTGTAATTGGAGTCCCAAAACAAGCTTGAAAAAAAATTTCAAGCTTGTTTTGGGACTCCAATTACAAGTATGTTAAGGTTCATGGTAATGGTAGGTTAGGTCAGTGATGCTCAGTTCATTTCTTCTTCAGTCTTTCTTTGTTTCATTTTGAATAGTTTATATAGTTATATTTTCAAGTTCACTAATATTTTCTTCTGCTGTATCTAATGAGCTGTTAAACCCAATCAGTGTACTTTTTATCAAGGATATTATATTTTTTGTCTCTAGAAGTACAATGAAAATCAAAACAAGAAACTGCAAGTTCTGAAACTTTTTGTGATTTCCATATTTTGTATTTGTTGTCATTTATAAATATTAAGAGTATTATCGAACGACTAATTTTTCTCTTTCAGCTGCAGTAGACTGCTCAGTTCCAGTAAGCCTGAGTGCCAGCATCAAATGCAAGTAATTTTTGACATCCCTTTTCTAAAAAATTACAGTAAAATACATGTAACAAATAACATAAAATTTACCATCTTAACCATTTAAAAATGTTCGGTTCAGTGGCATTAAGTACATTTATATTGCACTGTGATACAGGCATCACTACCATCCATCACCAGAACTCTCTTCATCTTGCAAAACTGAAACTCTTGTACTCATTAAACAATAACTCCCTTACCCCAAACCCAAACCCTGAAAACCACCGTTTGGCTTTCTGTTTCTATGAATTTGACTACTCTAGGTACCTCACATAAGTGGAATCATTGAGTATTTATTCTGTTGTGACTGGCTTATTTCATTTAGCATAATGTCCTTAAGGTTTATCCATATTGTTACATTCCAGAGTCTGCTTTTTTTTTTTTAAGGCTGAATATTTCATTGTGTATATACCACATTTTGTTCATGCAGTCATCAGTTGATGGACACTTAGGTTGCTTCCACCTTTTGGCTATTGTGAATAATGCTTCTGTGGATATGAGTGTGCAAATATCTCTTGAAACCCTGCTTTCAAATATTTTAGGTAAATATCCAGAAGTAAAATTGCTAGATTGTATGGTAATTCTATTTTTAATTTATAGAAGATCCACCATACTGTTTTCTATAGTAGCTGCACCATTTTATGATCCCACCAAAAATGCACAAGGATTCTAGTTTCTCCACATCTTCCCCAAAACTTGTTTCATGCTATTTTTTTGATAGTAGCCATCCTAAACGATGTTAACATATTGCCTTTTTAAAAAGTGTTTCTAACTTTTAAAAATTATTCATAAATATGAAAGAAGCTTGTATTGTATTTCTAAGTTTAGGAACTTAGAATTGAGCCCAGCTTTTGCCACTGAATTACTGTGTGACCTTGGATAAATTATTTAACTTCTCTGGATTTCATTTTTCTAATATATAAAAATTTGGATACTACTAAAAGGCTTGCCAAGGTTTAAGTTCTAGAAGTCTATGGTTATCACTGCCTACATCTTATTAATATATCCTAACTGGGATATCCTAGTTAGCTCAGTTGGTTAGAGCACAGTGTTGATAACATCAAGGTCAAGGGCTCAGATCCCTATACTGGCCAACCTCAAAAAAAAAAAAAAAAACACAAAAAACACAAAAAAACTATAACTGGCACTTTTCTTTCCCAAGATAAATATTGTCTACAATTTATATCCTAATAGCCTAGCTAATAAACATGGTAATTACATGTATTTGAAAAGCCATATTGACATATAATATATAAAATCCTGATATATCTACCCTTTGACCAAATATTTCCATTTTTAGAAATAATCAGACCACTAAATTTGAAATTCTTATTTAAAAATTACTGAAGGATACCATTTGAGGCCTTCATTTGAGTACAAGTTAAGAAATGTATATTTAAAAAATATACAAAGAACATAGATATCATAGGCTGTGACTGTCTTATTAGTAATCACATAAAAATCAAAATATTATAAATTTTAAGGTTAGTGTTTTCCTAAGTTACTATTTGAATTGTGTATAGTTTAACTGAGAGAGGATTTCTATATTAAAAAATAAATATCAACCAAAGGTAGTCCATGCTAAGTGGTGAATGAATGAGTACATAGATTGGAGAAATGCCCTTTGGGTGCAGTGTAGGCAAGATCACAAAGAGCAGGATTGGTTAGATTCATCCCTTCTTTTAGTGGAAGAAATAGGACTTAAGGGCAAGCCAGAAGCCACCAGCTGCCATTCAGGGAGCACAGCATCTTTGTCAGACCTTGTGTTTGGCACTTTGTATTCTCCCCCTTCTATTCCCTTTATGTTTGCAACAAACCATAGTGTAAGCTTTCATATTCGTGAAGAAAATTTTGGGTTTAAATAATTTTATAGGAGGGGAAATGGCATTATAGGCAAGAGTAGAGACTTTTGAGTGTATATTTTTTAAACACTGATTTGGTCACAGCACACAAGTTATATCCTAATAGCCCCACTAATAAACCCTCTTGTGAAATGAAAAGTAATAAGATAATTTCTTAGGACCTTTTCAAATTTTTAATTTCTGTGCTTTATATTTTTGTATCATAATAGTAACTTTTTTATAGTACAAAAAA
>NW_007726853.1:351381-362374 GCF_000696425.1 Galeopterus variegatus
GAAAGCTTTGCTAAATTTTTATACTGGTATTAATTTTCTGAACAACAGATATATAAAAGAAAATTATCTCTTTTTTAAAGTCATGATAAAGAGGCTGAATGTATATATCAATCTTCTCACTCAACCAAACACTTGGATTTAATGTTCACTTTTCACATGTCTAGCGTGGTCCTGGTATTACTGTGCACACCTGTCTTAGTTCCAGCACACCTGTGCATCCCCAGATTTGGTGCTCCTGCACAGCCCACTTAGCCAATNTAAGGGCAAGCCAGAAGCCACCAGCTGCCATTCAGGGAGCACAGCATCTTTGTCAGACCTTGTGTTTGGCACTTTGTATTCTCCCCCTTCTATTCCCTTTATGTTTGCAACAAACCATAGTGTAAGCTTTCATATTCGTGAAGAAAATTTTGGGTTTAAATAATTTTATAGGAGGGGAAATGGCATTATAGGCAAGAGTAGAGACTTTTGAGTGTATATTTTTTAAACACTGATTTGGTCACAGCACACAAGTTATATCCTAATAGCCCCACTAATAAACCCTCTTGTGAAATGAAAAGTAATAAGATAATTTCTTAGGACCTTTTCAAATTTTTAATTTCTGTGCTTTATATTTTTGTATCATAATAGTAACTTTTTTATAGTACAAAAAACTGGCTGAATATTGGCATGCTTTAAAAATATGAATCATTTGAATTAAGATGGTTTTACCCAATTGCCATTAGAGCACATAATCCTCATTATGCACATACTCTAATTGTGAAAGCTTTGCTAAATTTTTATACTGGTATTAATTTTCTGAACAACAGATATATAACTTGGGAGAGTGTGGTGCTAACAACACCAAGTCAAGGGTTAAGATCCCCTTATCGGTCATCTTTAAAAAAAAACTGAATGGAAAAGTAGAAAGCCTGAACAGACCCAATAACAAACAAGGAGATTGAATCAATAATCAAACACCTACCAGCAAAGAAAAGCTCAGGACCAGATGGCTTCACAGGTGAATTCTAGCAAACATTGGAAGAAGGATTAATACCAATCCTTCTTAAAATCTTTCAAAAACAGAAGAGGAGAAAATGCTTCCAAACTTATTTTATAAGGCCAGAACCACCATGATAGCAAAGCCAGACAAAGATATCACAAGAAAAGAAAACTACAGGCCAATATCCCTGATGAACATGGATGCAAAAATATTCAATAAAATACTAGCAAACTGAATTCAACAGCACATTAAAACAATCATACACCATGACTAAGTGGCATTTATCCCTGGGATGCAAAAATGGTTCAACACACACAAATCTATCAGTGTGATATACCACATTAACATAGTGAAAACTAAAAATCATATAATCATCTCAATTAGATGCAGAAAAAGCATTTGACAGAATTCAAAAGCAATACATGATAAAAACTCTCAACCAAATGGGTATAGAAGGAGCTTACCTCAACACAATAAAGGCTGTCTATGAAAAGCCCATACTCTAAGTCAGAAATTGTCTCTAGAGATAATGAAGGTCATTATATAATGGCAAAAGGGTCAATTCAACAGGAAGAGATAACAATTATATACACAGCCAACATCAGAGTTCCTAAATGAATAAAGCAAATATAGACAGATCTGAAGGGAGAAATTCACAGCAATACAGTAATAGTAGGAGACTTCAGTACTACTCTTTTGGTGAGGATAGAACATTCAGACCAAAAAATTAGTAAAGAAACAGCTGACTTGAATAACACAATAGACCAAATGAATCTAACACAGAACTTTTCATCCAACAGCAAATACACATTCTTCTGAAGTGCACATAGGACATTCTTTAGGATAGATCATATTAGGCTACAAAACTAGTCTTAATATATTTAAGAAGATTAAAGTCATTCCATATATTTTCCCAACCACAATGGAATGAAACTAGAAATTAATAACAGTAAGAAAATGGTAAAATTCACAAATACATGGAAACTAAACAACATATTCTTGAACAACCATTGAGTCAAAGAGACAATCAAAACAGAATTTAGGAAATTTTTAAGATAAATGGAAACACACATATCAAAACTTTAAGAGGCAACAAAATTAGTGATAAGAGGGAGGTTTATAGTGATAAATGCCTACATTTAAAAAAGAAAATAAAGACTTCAAACAATCTAACTGTACACCTCAAGGAACTAGAAAAAGAAAAACAAACTAAGCCTGCAATTAGAAGGAAGGAAATAATAAAATCAGAGCACAAATAGAGAAAAGAAAAATAACAGAAAAAAATCAGCAAAACTAAGAGTTGGTTTCCAGGAACAATAAACAAAATTGATAAACCCTCAGCTAGGCTAAGAGGGAAGCAGACTTAAGTAAAATCACAAATGAAAATGGAAATATTAAACAGATGTCTCAGAAATAAGAAGGATTGTAGGGACTATTATGAACAATTATACACCAACAAATTGGATAACCTAGAAGAAATGGATAAATTCCTAGAAACATATGACCTACCAAAACTGAATGGAGAGGGCCGGCCCGTGGCTCACTTGGGAGAGTGTGGTGCTAACAACACCAAGTCAAGGGTTAAGATCCCCTTATCGGTCATCTTTAAAAAAAAACTGAATGGAAAAGTAGAAAGCCTGAACAGACCCAATAACAAACAAGGAGATTGAATCAATAATCAAACACCTACCAGCAAAGAAAAGCTCAGGACCAGATGGCTTCACAGGTGAATTCTAGCAAACATTGGAAGAAGGATTAATACCAATCCTTCTTAAAATCTTTCAAAAACAGAAGAGGAGAAAATGCTTCCAAACTTATTTTATAAGGCCAGAACCACCATGATAGCAAAGCCAGACAAAGATATCACAAGAAAAGAAAACTACAGGCCAATATCCCTGATGAACATGGATGCAAAAATATTCAATAAAATACTAGCAAACTGAATTCAACAGCACATTAAAACAATCATACACCATGACTAAGTTGCATTTATCCCTGGGATGCAAAAATGGTTCAACACACACAAATCTATCAGTGTGATATACCACATTAACATAGTGAAAACTAAAAATCATATAATCATCTCAATTAGATGCAGAAAAAGCATTTGACAGAATTCAAAAGCAATACATGATAAAAACTCTCAACCAAATGGGTATAGAAGGAGCTTACCTCAACACAATAAAGGCTGTCTATGAAAAGCCCATAGACAGTCTCATAATCAGTGGGGAAAAACTGAAAGCTTTTCATCTAAGATCTGGTATATGGCAAAGATTTCCACTGTTGCCACTTTTATTTAACAGAATAATGAAAGTCCTAGCCAGAGCAATTAGACAAGAAAAAGAAATAAAAGGCATACTAATCATAAAGGAAGAAGTAAAATTCTCTTTGCAGATATGACATGGTCGTTTATATATAAAACCCTAAAGACTCAACAGAAGAGAACTTTTAGAATAAATTAACTCAGTATAGTTTCAAGATACAAAATCAACATTAAAAATTAGTGGTGTTTCTATACACAAACAACCATCTGAGAAGGAGCTTAAGAAAAAAATATCATTTGCAGTGGAAACAAAATGAATAAAATACCTAGAAATAAATTTAAGCAAAGAGATAAAAAGCTTGTATACTGAAAATTATAAAATATCAATGAAGGAAATTAAGGAAGACACAGATGAGTGGAAGACATCCCATGTTTATGGATTGGAAGAATTAATATTGTTAAAATGTCTATACTCCCCAAAGTTTTCTACAGATTCATTGCAGTCTCTGTCAAAATCCCAATGGCATTTTTTACAGAGATAGAAAAAAAATTCTAAAATTCATATGGAACCACAGAAGACCCCACATAGTCGAAGCAGTCATGAGCAAGAAAAACACAGCTGGAGGCATCACACTTTGATATATTTCAAAATTTATTACTAAACTATAATAATCAAAACAGAATGGTACTGGCATAAAAAACACATTAGACCAATGGAACAGAATAGAGAACTCAGAAATAAATTTATACATTTACATTCATTTCCTGATCTTCAACAAGGCTGCCAAGAATACACAGTGGGGAAAGGATAGTCTCATTAATAAGTGGTGCTGGGAAAACTGGATATTCACATGCAGAAGAATGAAATTGGACCCTTATCTCATATCATATACAATAATCAGCTCAAAATGGATGAAAAACTTAAATGTAAGACTGGAAACTATAAAACTACTAGAAGAAAACATAAGGAAAAAGCCTCTTGGCATAGGTCTAGGCAATAATTTTTTTACATGACCCCAAAAGCACAGGCAACATAAGTAAAAATAGACAAATGGAATTGCATCAAACTCAAAAGCTTCTGCACAGCAAACAATCAACAGAGTAAAAAGGCAGCCTACAGAACGAGAGAAAATATTTGCAAACCATAGATCTTATGAGGTTAATATGCAAAATATACAAGTATAAGTAATTAATACAACTCAATGGCAAAAAACAAGCTGATTTAAAAGTGGATAAAGGACCTGATAGATATTTCTCAAAGGAAGACACTTGTATGTATATGAAACAAGTAAATGAAAAGGTAATCAACATTACTAATCACCAGGAAAATGCAAATTAAAACCACAATGAGATAACACCTCATTTCTATGAGATTGGCTGTTATTAAAAAGATAAAGTATAACAAGTATTGGTAAAACTCTTTGTACACTGTTGGTGGGAATTAAGTTGGTACAGCCATTAGGGAAATCAGTAGTGTAGAGGTTCCTCAAAGAAATTAAAAATAGAACTACCATATGATCCAGCTATCCCACTTGGGGTATATATCCAAAGGACATGCAATCAGTATGTCAGAGACATCTGCGCTTTCGTGTTCATTGCAACATTATTCACAATAGCCAAGATAAGGAAAAATCTAAATGTCCATTGACAGATGAATGGGTAAAGAAAATGTGTGTGTGTGTGTGTACACAATGTAATATTATTCATCCTTAACAAAAGGAGATGCTGTCATTTGTGACAACGTGGATGAACCTGGAGAACATCACACTAAGCAAATAAGCCAGATGCAGAAAGATACATACCACATATATTATTCATCCTTAACAAAAGGAGATGCTGTCATTTGTGACAACGTGGATGAACCTGGAGGACATCACACTAAGCAAATAAGCCAGATGCAGAAAGATACATACCACATGATCTTACTTACATGTGGAATCTAAAATGGTCAGCCTCATAGAAACAGAGAGTAGAATGGAAGTTTCAAGAGACTGGGGGAAGGAGGAAATGGGGAGATGTTGGTCAAAGAGTACAAAGTTTCTGTTATGCAAATTAAATAAATTCTGGAAAGCTAATGTTCAGGATGGTGGCTATAGTTAACGGTACCATGTCATGTACTCGAAATTTGCTAAGAGGGTAGATCTTAAGTGCTCTCACCAAACACACCCACAAAAAAAAAAGGAAGAAAAAGAAAAATGGTAACTAAATGAGGTGATGGATGTGTATCTTGATTATGGTGATCATTTCACAATGTATGTATATATCAAAATATCAAGTTATGTGACTTAAATATATACGACCTCAATAAAGCCGAAAAATTACTATGTAATAATATGATCTGATATATGCAAACTTAGATTGAATGGCTATCTTGTCACGACTGGAAAGAAGATATGAACCAAAAGTAGGACACTATTGACTAGAACAATGAGACTTGATCACAAGAATATGCATATATTGGGCTGGCCAGTTAGCTCAGATGCTTAGAGTGTGGTGCTGATAACACCAAGGTCCAGGGTTCAAACCCTGAACCAGCCAGCTGCTCCCCCACACCCCAAAAGAATAGGCATATTTTGTTATAAGACAGAAAGACTCAATATAATGTGGATGGTAATTAAAAATTTTTAAATTAGTTTCTAAATTCAGTGTGAGCTCAATTAAGAATTAAGATCCAAAATGAATGTTGTTCGTTTACTCCTTGACAAATATTTAGAAATTAACCTAAATAAATAAATATGAGAAAATAGCCAGAAATAATCTAAACATGAATAGAAAACATGAATAGCGTAGCCCCACTGGGTATTAAAGTATTTTAGGACTGGCTGGTTAGCTCGGTTGGTTAGAGCACAGTGTAATAACACCAAGGTCAAGGATTCAGATCCCCATACCGGCCAGATGCAAAATTTTTAAAAAAGTGTGTTTTAAAGCTTTTTCATCGTCCTAAACTCTGTACCCATTAAGCATTAACTTATTGTTATTCCTTCCCCCTAGTCTCTGGCAACCTCTGCTTCTGTCTCTGAAATTTTTTTTTAATTTATTTTTCCTTACTTGACCCATAATAATTGTATATATTTATGGAGTGCAGTAGAGGTGATGGTTACACGACATTGTGAATATAATTAATTCTACAGAATTGTATGTTTAAAAATTATTAAGATGACAAATCTTATGTTATATATATTTTACCACAATAAAAAAAAGTATTTTGAAGCTGCAGCTATTTAAAAGTCTGGTACTAACAAAAATATGTTAATGAAATCTGAATAAATACATATATATAATTTTGAAGTGAGATTAAGTACATATAGGAATTTTATATATTTAAAAGATAGCATATTAAGTATGTGTTCGTTATGTGAGTAATAAATATTTAATAAGTAGGAATATGACAGTTGAGTACTCATTTGGGAAATAAAAGTTAATATAATTCTGGCCGGCCCGGTGGCGCACTGCTACAGTGCGCCGCTTGGGAGCGTGGTGACGCTCCCGCCGAGGGTTCGGATCCCACATGCAGACCGGTTCCCGCTCGCTGGCTGAGCGAGGTGCAGGTGCGACACGGAGGGTTGCGATCCCGTTGCTGGTCCCGGTCCGGTGCGGGCGCAACACTGAGGGTTGCAATCCATTGCCGGACACGGAAAAAGACAAAAGACAAAAGACAAAAAAAAAAAAAGTTAATATAATTCTCCAATTTGCTCCTTTTTCTTTATTAAATTCTAGTTGGAACAATAATAGATATTTTAAAATATGAAGCCAGAGAGTGATCTGAATTTTAAAATATGTAGCCAAAGGGTAGCAAGAAGCCAAAGCACACTTACATTCAAACTCTAAATAGTAATATGTTCTTAGCTTCTGTTTTCCAGAGTGGAGACACATTCACACTGACTAACACTTCTTTTTTTCTTCTGCTTTATTTTTTTCTCATTCACAAAGTTAGATTAGCTCAAAACAAACTTGAAAACAAAATACCCTCTTGAGTGGTAAAGTTGCATTAAAAATATTACAATACGTAGTTCTTTCTATGGAGAGTTCAAGTTCTGGACTAGATTTGAGTTCACCTATTGGCTCTGTAGCTGTTTAATTGTGGATAAAGGAAAATTTGTCGCTTGTTGTTCTTATAGTAGTTTTTGCTTGGTAGTTTTCTTAAAGCGATGAGATGCATTTTATTTCTCTATCAAAAGTAAAACAACAAATTTTAAAAATAAAATTCAGATTCACCAACTTAAAATAATTATTTTGCATAATATCGTGTTTAGCTCATTAGAGTTTATTCATTGATTAATTCAGCAAATATTTCTTCGGCCCCTATGGACATAGGGTTAAGGGCTAGAGCTAACGAGGTGAACAAAACAAATTTCCTGCTTTTATAGAGCTTTCACTGTAGTTGGAGGAGACAGATAATAAGCAAATACAAACAATAAATACAGAATATGTTAGATGGTGATACATGCAAAGGAAAAAAATGAAGCAAGATAAAGGAAATTAGGAGTCTCTTTGAGGAGAAGCTCTCACTGGTAAGGTGACAATTGGGCAGAGACCTGAAATAATTGAGAGGCATGTGGCTCTCTGTGGAAAGGGCATTCCAAACAGAGGAAAGTGAGTATAAAAGCCTTGAAATGGCATCATGATTGGGGTATTCAAAAATCAGCAAGGAGAGCTGTATAGCGGGAGTGAAAATAAGCCAACTGAAGAGTGATGGATGGGGTCGCTGAGGTGGGACGTTGGTGCAGATCATATAGGGCTATGGCCATTGCAAAGACAGTCCTCCAGTCTGGATAAAATTGGAAGCCATTGGAGGGTCTTGAGTAGGGGAGTAGCAAAGCCAATTTAAGTTTTGTTTTTTTTTTTTCCTTTTTGAGACCAGCCGCACCGCGCTCAGCCAGTGAGTGCACCGGACATCACTATATAGGATCCGAACCGGCATTGGGAGCGCTGCTGCGCTCCCAGCGCCGCACTCTCCCGAGTGCACCACGGGCTCGGCTCACCAGTTTAACTTTTAAAACCATCTCACGGGCCGGCCTGATGGCGCACTGGAGAGTGCGCTGCCTCCCGCAGAGGGTTCAGATCCCATGTGGAGACTGGTTCCCGCTCACTGGCTGAGCGCGGTGCGGGCGCAGCACTGAGGGTTGCGATCCCGTTGCCGGTCCCCGGTACAGGCGCGACACTGAGGGTTGCGATCCTGTTACTGGTCCACCTCCCGCAGAGGGTTCGGATCCCATGTGGAGACTGGTTCCCGCTCACTGGCTGAGCGCGGTGCGGGCGCAGCACTGAGGGTTGCGATCCCGTTGCCGGTCCCCGGTACAGGCGCGACACCGAGGGTTGCGATCCTGTTACTGGTCAGTAAAAAAGACAAAAAGGAAAAAAAACCATCTCACTGGCTACTGTGTTGAGGATAGTCTGTAAGGGGCAATTGTAGAAGCACAGTGAGCAGTTAGAAGACAGTAATCCAGATGAGAAATAATGGTTACTTGGACCAGAGTGGGTGCAGTGGAGAAAGAGTGAAACAGTTGGATTCTGGAAACATTTCAGATGTGTGTGAACAGTATGTACTGATGGACTGGATGTGGACAGAGTATGAGAAAAAAGGGTGAGTCGAGGATGAGCCCCAAGACTTAGAACTGTCAACCAAAAGGACAGAGTTACGATTTCCTGAAGTGCGGAATATGGTAGGAAAAGATTTGGGGGAAGAAGTGAGTCAGTAATTCAATCTTGGTCATTTTAAGTTTGAAGTAAATGCCCATTAGAAATCCAGTTAGAGGTCCTGTGGACGCAGCTGGAGTGCAAGTCTGCAGTTAGGAGAGAGTTCCAGGATAAAGACAAAAATACAGTTGACAGCATATGGGTGGCATTTAGAGAGCTGTTTCCATTTTTTGTTTTTAAAATTTAGACTTACCTAGTGCTTAATTATCCATTATATTTTCTTCTTTCAGTTAGTTGAGGCAGTATTTTTTCTTTTTTGCCATATAAACAAAGAAAACTGTGATGACTATGAGAATTGCAAAGATTGTAGTCTCTAATGTGTAACTAATAATCATTATTACTTCCTGTAATATAGAGCTGATGTTCATTATAATCAATTTGGCTAAGTTAGAAACAGGTTTTATAGACACCTAAAAAAAGAAATAAATGTCTGAATTGAGCCGTCTCTTGTTCTAAGATATGCTTGACTCTTCTGTCATAGCAGGCTACTGACTTGATCATTTCAACCTTCGTAGTATCTAAACTGGAATATAGTTTGCTAAGTTGTTTAAATAATTCCATATCATAATACATTAGATAGGCTTTCCTTTATATAGCACTTAGAAAAAATAATTTACATACCATAAATTTCACCAATTTTTACTAAATTTACAGAATTGTGGGACCATCACTACAAACCAAGTTTAGAACATTTTCATCACTCTATGGAGATCACTTGTACCCATTTGCAGCCACCCTCTATTTTCACTATTAGCCTCAGGTGACCATTCATCTACTTTCTTTCTCTATAGATTTGCCTTTTCTGAACACTTCATATAAATGAAATCATTTATGTGGTCTTTTGCAGACTTTTCACTTTGCACAATGTTTTTGAGACTCATCCATGTTGTAGATGTCTCTATCAGTACTTCATTCCTTTTTATTGATAAATAGTATTCCATTACATGGATAATACTATATTCTGTTTGTTCATCAGTTGATGGACATTGTACTGCTTTTAATTTTTTTGCTATTGTAAATAGTGCTGTTAAAACATTTGTGTACAAGGCTTTTGTGTGGACATTCGTTTTCTTGGGTAAATAGCTGGGAGTGGAATTGCTGGGTCACATGGTAATATTATGTTTAACTTTTTAAGGAACTGTCAAACTGTTTTCCAAAGTGACTACCATTTTACATTCTTACCTCCAATGTATTAGGGTTTCAGTTTCTCCATATTCTTGCTAACCCTCATTTTTGACTATCTTTTTGATTATAGCCATTCTAGTGAGAGTGAAGTGGTATCTTGTTGTGGTTTTAATTTGTATTTCCCTTATGACTAATAATGTAGAGCATTTTTTCATGTGCATATTGGCCATATGTATATCTTTGGTGAAATATCTATTCAAATCTTTTGCCTAGTTTTAAATTGGGTCATTTGACTCTGTATTATTGATTTGTAAGTCATTTTTATATTCTTGATACAAGTCCTTTACTAGATACATGATTTGCAAATATTTTTCCCCATCTGTGACTTGCCTTTTTCTTACAGGCGTGATTTTTAAAAGTGTCAAAGTTTTCATTTTGTCTAATTCAAGAGTTTTATAGTTTTATCGCTTATGTTTAGCACTGTGATCCATTTGGAGTAGATTTTTGCAGATGGTTTGAGGAGGCTTTACTTATAAATGAATAGGTTGGATTTGGTAATACAGAAGAACATTTTTATAGTAATAGTGCCTGAGGGCTCATATTTTTTTAATCACCTGTTTTACCTATGAGTAAGATAATAGACTTGACTGAAAAGTTTAATTTACTCCATAAACATTATTATCTGTTGTAATTTAGTACTTTCATTGAGCAAGTATTTGAGGATAGAATTAGCTGAAAATAATATTTCAGTCTACATTTTATTTTATTTATTTATTTATTTATTCTTCAGGATAGAATTAGCTGAAAATAATATTTCAGTCTACATTTTATTTTATTTATTTATTTATTTTTTCTTCTAAAAAGATGACTGGTAAGGGGATCTTAACCCTTGACTTGGTGTTGTCAGCACCATGCTCACCCAGTGAGCT
>NW_007726853.1:363271-363925 GCF_000696425.1 Galeopterus variegatus
CGGGGCCTTGGTGTTATCAGCACCGCACTCTCCCGAGTGAGCCACGGGCCGGCCCTTTCAGTCTACATTTTAAATGACAGATAAACACATTTACTTTAGCATGCTTATAATTTTTCCTAATAATTATAGTTGAAACTTTAAATTAGTATACATATAAATTACCTTTGTTTTTTAAACTTATAGAAATTTTTATAAATAATTTTTTTTTCAAATCAGGGTGATTTGAAACTTAAAATTATCTTGTCTATTATGTTGCGTTGGGATAAATTCCAATAAAAAAGAGTACGTTAGATTTTTAATTTTATATGAAAATACAATTCATTTTACTGATAGTCAACCTTCTACTTCATTCTGAAGTTTGGCTGGCTTTCATTTTGCTGTTTTCATTCTTTAAACAATGATAACTCTTTGATAATGAATTGGTGCCTAACTTAAAAGCACACTAAAGTGTGAAACCACTTTTCTGTTTGTGTTTGCCAAACGGATAGCAGTTAAGGGAAGTATAAGTCAGTTGCCCTGATTGAAAATCATGTTTTTAAAATGTAACATAACATCATTTTTAAAAGTCATATAAAACTTTTTTTTTTTTTTTTTTTTTTTTTTTTAAATTTTCCCGGTAGGGGGTTTTTAACCCTTTGTGTGGTGTTTTCCCCC
>NW_007726853.1:365105-366213 GCF_000696425.1 Galeopterus variegatus
AAGAGCCAGATAGTTAATGTTTAGGCTTTTCAGGCCATGTAGTCTGTCATAAATATGAAAAACAGCCATAGACAGTTCATAAATGAATGGGTGTAGCTGTGTTCCACTAAAACTTTATTAACTGAAAAAGACAGTGGGCCAGATTTGGTCCACAGGCTTGAGTTTACTGACCCTGGCTATAAGGTGTTCTGTGATACCCTTTAACATTTTGTTAAAGAAGTTTTCTTCTATTCCTAGCTTGTGAAGTGTTGGGTTTTTTTTTTTTTCCATTCTCATGAACAAACGTTAATTTTATCAAATGCTTTTTTGCATCTCCTGGAACGATGATATGGCTTTTCTCTTTTAATTTGTTAATTTAATGAATTACAATAAAAATTGGCTTTTTAATATTAAACCAACTTTGCATCCCTAGTATAAACAGAACCTGGTCAAGATGCATTACCTTTTCTACGCATTGCTGGATTCAATTGCTCATATTTTGTTTAGGATTTTGGCATCTGTATGTTACTGATATTGGCCTGTTGTTTTCTTTTTTTTCTACTCCCTATGTTTGGTTATGCTAGCCTCATAAACTGGGTACTGTTTCCTCTTTTTCTGTGCTCTAGACTAGCTTATGTAAGTTTGAAATTATTCCTTGAATTTGATGGAACTCAACATTGAAATTATCTGGGCCTAGAGTTTTCTTTGTGAGAATATTTTTGACTTACTGATTCAGTTTTTTAAGTATTATAGAATGATTTTGTTAATTGTATTTATGTTATTTAATCTCTCCTGAGTGTGTGTTATTTCCCCTTTTTATTCCTGATATTATTTATTTGTGCCTTCATTCTTCTCTTCTTCATTATTCTCACCAGAGATTTGTCAGTGTTTTTAAAGGACACTCTTTTAACTGTATTAATCTTCTCTACTGTATTTTGTTTTCTGTTTCATTAATATCTGCTCTTATCTTTGTTTTCCCTCTTTGATTTTCTTTGGGTTTATTTTGCTGTACTTTTTCTAATTTTGTTTAGCTTAATTTTCACCTTCTTTGCTAGTGGAAGCATTTTTAAAGCTATAAATTTTCCTTAAAGTGCTGATTTAGCTGCATTGCACAGGTTTTTTTTTTTTT
>NW_007726853.1:366974-383093 GCF_000696425.1 Galeopterus variegatus
GGAACCGGTCTCCACATGGGATCCGAACCCTCGGCAGAAGTGCCACCGCGCTCCCAAGCGGTGCACTCTCCAGTGCACCACCAGGCCGGCCCCATTGCACAGGTTTTGATATGCACTATCATATTATGATTCAAGTCAGTGTACTTTACAATTTCTGTTATGATTTCTTCTTTAACCCAGGAGTCATTAAGAAATGTTTCTTAATCTCTGTCTATTTTTTTTCCTGGTATCTCTTTGTTACAGATTTCTGCCTAACTGTAGTTTGATTAATAAAAATCTATATGATATTCTCTTCTTAAAATTTGTTGAGACTTGATTTATAGCCCAGTAGGTGGACAGTTTTTTTTTTAATGCACAATGTCATTATGTGTTTGAAAAGAAAATATATTCTATTGTTGTCATGTGCAGTATATAATATATAGTATATTCATTAGGTCAAACTTTGTATCTTCCACCACACGTTCAAATCTTCTGTATCCTTATTGATTCTTTTTGTTTGATTATTTCCTCAGTTATTGAGAGAACTCTTGCACATAATCATTTATTTAGCTATTTTTACTTGTGGTATTATCAATTTTTGATTCATGTATTTTGAGTCTATATTATCACATACATATAGATTTATAGATATTATATTTTCTTGAGGAATCAAACCCACTATCACTGTGCTTTGAACTTCTTTACCTTAATGCTTTTTCTATTAATGTATTTTCTGGTAGTTATATAATTAAACCAGCTTTTCTTTTTCTATTTTTTAATACTGATGTTTAAGGTGAGTCCGAAAGTGTTAGGTAGATGGGTCAGATTATTCAATCTAATAATCTTTGTCCTTTATGTGGGGCATTTAGTATCTTTTTATTTCTGCCTTCTTTTGTGTTTTTTATTTGACCCACTCTGTTAGACAGAATTCTAAGATGACCCCCCCAACACACACACACACACACTATGACCTGTACCCTTAAACGGTCTCCTCCTCTTGAGTGTAGGGGGGACCTGCAACTTGCTTCTAATAAGTAGAAGATGGCAAAGATGATAAAATATCACTTGCATGATTCTGTTACATGGCAAAGATAAAGGGATTTTCTCCCTGCAGATTAAGGTTTTTGTTCCTTAAAAGAGAATGGGAAAATGAGCCTGGGAGGAATTTTGGCAGTGCTACTATCCTCTCTCCCAGCCACATCAAGGGAAGGGGGAACGGGGGAAAGTTTTCTCAAGATTCTCTCTGCTCTTCCGTGTAAGCTCCTGGTGGGTATCCCAGAGGAAAAGGCTGCAAGAGGTGCAAACTCTTTAAGTCTCAGGGCCTGCACATACTCACACTAATGCATACTCAGTCTTTAGCAAATTAGCAAAAACTTCTAGCATAACATTGCCAGTTTATATGGCATTTTGCGGCATCTGTTCCAAGTAAGCAAATGTTCAGGTCCTGTTTCTACCTGTAGGTGCCTGTTTCCAAATTTCAAGTTAATTACTTGCTCTGTGACTTCAGTTCTCTTTTCAAGAGTTAAAATCAGTTTGATTCCCCATGCTGTAATGGTGAGGAGCATACGTTTGGCCTAGGTTCAAATCTGTGAGACCCTGTACCTCAGGTTCTTTATCTATAAAGTAAGGATAATAATTGTACCACTACCCAGAAATTGATGTGAGGACTGAGTTATACATGTAAATTAATTAGAACAGCACCTTGCACGTAGTAAGCACTCCATATATATTAGTAGCGGTAATAGAAGTTATTATTTCTCTTTTATTCTACTCAATGTCAGGAAGAGTGCCTTGCACACAGGAAGCACTCTACTTTTCCCTGGCTCAGCTTATTCATCTTCCTCTTGTTCCTCCCTCCCCACCAAGAGCTTGTAGGACAGATATAACTGGCTAAATCCTAGCCATTTGCACCTCACTTTCTGTAACTTCCATGTAACTTCTCTATCCAATAAAAGTGCCTCAGAGTTTTGTAAAGGCTATAAAGGCTAAAATTATAGGCAAAATTTCTTGGGCATCTTCAGTATGTAAAAGAATAGAATTTTTTCTGTGTATTTAAACTTTGTGGATATCCTGTAGAAATGGTTCTGAAGTTAAACAAAAAGAAAACACGGAGCATTCCCAAACATCTCCGTTTTTAAGGCTTTATCCCACCCCATGAAGAGAAGTTGAGAAACATGTACGAGATTTTTATGGAATAATTATTTCTTAATTAGATTTAAATTATCAGTTGCTTAAATCAGGACTCCATACATTATGGAGAGAGGTTTCTTTTCATTTCTTCAAAGCCTGAAGTCACAGAGGAACGGCTTACACTGATGCCTCTGATAATGACAAGATGGGAAGGTGAGGACGGTGCCACCACAGTGGTTGGGAAGGACATTGGTGCCCACGATTGGTGTGAAACATTCAGATAAGACTGAGACCTACCAGTAGATCTTAGTGCACAAGTTTAAGACCCCAAATAGTCATTTGTTTTAGTTCAGAAAGGAAAATGATTGTATTACCTATATTTAGAATTACAGTATATATATATATATATATATATTTTTTTTTTTTTTTTTTTTTTTTTTTTTTTTTTTTTTTGTACTGAGAACAACTCCACTACCTCCCTGTCCAGCATGGATTCCACAGCTTCTAGGCCCAGGAAACAGTGCTCCAGAACCACGTATGGCAGAAAGCCCAGGAGCGCATTCCCAAATTCCCACCAGTTTCAGTTAGTCATTTCAAAAGCACCCAGTGGGGATCTTTTAGATAAACATTCTGAACTCTTTTCTAACAAACAATTGCCGTTCACTCCACGCACTTTAAAAACAGAAGCGAAATCTTTCCTGTCTCAATATCGATATTATACACCTGCCAAAAGAAGAAAGGATTTTACAGATCAACGGATGGAAGCTGAAACCCAGACTGAATTGAGCAGGTATGGGAATGAAAGTAGATTTTTTTTAAAAGCTATTAAACTTCCCAAGCTCCTTATAAATATGAATGTTACTTATTGTTCCAAACATGGTTGTAGAAATTTTTTAGGTTTTTTAATATTATACTTGCAGAGAATCCTTATAATATGTCATCAGATAGCATTTGTGTGAATACACTTATTGACTTGTGTTAAAAGTGGCAAAACGTCAAGCGAAAGGCACAGTAAGAGAAAAACCTCAAGTCCTCACTCATAAGTGGAAGCTAAAAAAATAAATAACTATAAAAAGAAAGAAAGATACAACAATCACAATAATTCATTGAATTTTCAAAAGGAGAGAACAGAATTGAGGCCACCAGAAGTGGGAAAGGGGGAAGGAGAATGGGAATTAGTGAAAAATTGGTAAAGGGCCACAAAAAATGATTACATTGTAGAATGTTGAATATACTAATTATCCTGATTTGAGCAGCACATTTGCACACCACAGGTATTAATATTCAATGCTGTACCCTGTAGATATGTACAATCAATTATGTTTCAATAAATAAAAAAATGTTTTTAATTTAAAAAAAAAATTTTTTTTTTTGTGACCGGTAAGGGGATCGTAACCCTTGGTTTGATGTCACTCACACCACGCTCAGACAGTGAGTGAACCGGCCATCCCTGTATAGGATCCGAACCCACGGCCTCGGCACTCCCAGTGCCGCACTCTCCCAAGTGAGCCATGGGGTCGGCCCTAAAAAACATTTTTTTTAAGTGGCAAAACAGTGGGCTATAGAGGGGAAAAAAATTAACCCTTTATCTAACTACCCCTATGCTCTCTTCCCTGCAAATATTCAGGGCAGTCTTGTATGGCAGTAACTGCCCAGGAATAATCAGGCAATTAGGATGATTTCTGGAAATTATAATCTGCTTCAGTAATATTTTCATATAACAGTGCCTGGCACATGATGAATATTCAATAAAAGTTTGCCAACTGATTAAAGAAACAAAGCTTGTAAAGTATTAAGAGTTGGCCGATTTGTGACTGTAATTGTTTTTTCTAAAGTTACATAAACAGTGTATCCGGTACTAGGTTTTTGTTATTTTAGAAAGTAAAAAACCATTTAAGAGTAATATTCTTTGGCTTTGGCTTTTTTTTTTTTTTTGGCAGCTCTTTGTTAAGGGGATCCAAACCCTTGACTATGGTGTTACAAGGCCACGCTCTAACCAACTAAGCCAACCAGCCATCCCCAAGACGAGTATTCTTTAGGTATAGATAAGAGGTACACTAATATCAGATGAGTCTGGATACATTTAATCAAATAATTAAGGAATTGAATCTATGATAGGACTTGTCAAGTGGAAGAGAAATGAGGAAAGCAAGTTTATCATATCTCTTTATGATTACATTTATGAATGTTGTAAAGATAGTAGTTCCCACTTCCCTAGTCTTACCATATCTGAAATCTAGCTGCTAATCAAAAGGAAAAAGAAGCATTTATAATCCAAACCGTATCTATTTCCAGCAGAAATATGCATTTTGTAACAGTAAATAGATCTCATTCTCTTATGTTTATTTTTTCTAGACAGTAAAGTTTGTCATCACAGTGTTTTTATTTTGAAGGATTAACCATTATTTCTTTAAAATACTTACAGCTTTCAATCTGATTTGGGGGCAGCTGAGACCAAGAACCTGACAGATTCAGAAGTGAACATCAACCAGGTAATAAATATGAGGTCTTTTTGTGTTGCCACATTGGAATTACAGATGCTTTTATATAATAGAATAGTGTGACTATTTGGACTGTGAAGAATAATCTCTCGGTGGCACTTGTTGCACATGATATAGCCAGGATACAGAAGGTTTGCCTATTTACAAGTGGAATTCTCTGAATGAACAGGTGGATCCTGCCAGATGTGGGAAATCATTTGTCATTAGCATCTTTTCTAGATTATTGATTGGCTGGACAGATGGATGGGTGAATAAAATACCTTAAGTATTTTTTTCAAAGATATAGACCTGGATTACTAAAGGAGCCAGCAAAGTTGTGCAGAGGTTGTTTGAGTTTTTATGCCTGTATATTATTGGAAATTAGACATTTTATAATAATACATAGATAACATCCTCTTATCTTTGCCTTTACTTTTTCAAGACCGTAAAGCTCTTTGTCACAGTATTTATATATTTTTAATGCTTAGCAATCATTTATTTTAAAATATTACAGGTTTAAGTCTGATTTTGAGACAAACTGATTTATTTTTATTTTTATTTTTATTTTGGGGGAATCAGTCATACACTTGTGTCCTAACACATTTATTGTTTATAAAAATCATTTGTCTATTAAAAAGTCAAACAGATTCAGGGATACAAGAATAAAATATAATCACACTCAACTTATGTCTTTCTTTCTGAAAATGGGTAAAAGGTGGTAGGAAAAAGATGCTAATTGGATAGAAAAATTATTCTGTAGCATTCTTTGTTGTGATATAGTGGTCACTTTTATCTACTGGACATCTCTATTCCCTTTGAAGTTTGCTTTGTTTTATTTTATTTCTGCTTTCTTAATGTATTTTTGAAACAAAAGAAGATTTATTCTTTTTATTGTATCCCCAGGCATCGAATAGTGTGACAAATGATACCAAAGGGAAAATAACCCCTTTACCTTTACAAGGGGATGGCTTAAGGTGGAATGAGATTAAAGGTGGAGCTCTTCAGCATTCCTCAGGAAGGTAAACAGTTTGTAGGAGAAATAATTTCAATTTTGTCTGTATCTAACTGCTTTCCTATATAACAGACATATGATATGTGCAACATAAGTACTATTTTAATTATATGCTCCAGTCAATTTTAATGTTGTACAGTTCAGCGGCAGTGTTAGTTTTACTGGGGAAATTTTACAAAGTCAGGTGCTCAATAAAGATTTAAATGAGTTACTTTGAATGTGGAATATACTGATTTTCCTGATTTGAGCATCACATATTATACACAGGTATTGATATTCAGTGTGGTACCCCACAGATATGTACAATCGTGTTTCAGTAAAAAAAAAAAGTGATAAAATAACATTTATTAAAAATAATAATAAATGAGTTACTTTGGTTAATTCATTAATAAAGGGAAAAGGGACATGAGCTTGTATTATCTGTTATCACTATTCATATAAAAAAGGATTTTCCCCAAGATGAGTCCTCTGGCAGTGATGTTAACCTGTTTACATGGCATAAATAGTACTGAATCTTACCATTTGAGGAATCGTAACTTGTGATTTTGAATAATCACCATATGCTAGTGCTTGATCTGTCCATGCTGTGTGGAGGCACTCTTAATAAACTCTTCATCATGTTTAATAATTATGGAATACTACACCTAAACAAAAATGATAAACTAGCAGGCGGTGAGAACCTAAAAGATGCCTTCGATAGTTCCTGCTGTCAAATGCATTTTTAGTGTCAGATTGAATATGAGATGAAGGGGGTGGAAGAAATGAAGGAACAGAGATTAAAAAGAGGGCAAGAATGAGGTGTTCTTCAGGCCTCTGTGCTAGGGAGATTTTACCTACTAAAGCCACCCAGGAGTTCATTGTTAACCTCGCTGTCCTTGAAATTCATGGTTGCTTCAGCACACATAACAATATTTATAAGCTGTTCTTGAGCCAGTCTGCATTGAATATAAAAAAATGACCTACAGAAAGGAATATTTATCTTTTCTCGTAGTTTCTATCTAAAAGAAGTAAAGTAAAATATTATAATTGAGTATACTTGAATAAAAAGCTTGGAATTAACTAATGGTACATAACTGAATAATGACAAAATTTATCTTAAGGACCAGCTTAAGAAAAATTTCCATAGGGAAATATCTGTTTCCAGCATTGTTTATATGGTAATCTTAGTCAACCCCTTGTATATGGTAGGGAAGTGCCATAGTGTTTTAAAGAGAATTGTGAATTTGTAACTAGAAAACTAGTTTAAAAACCTATCTTTGCTACTTACCAACATTAACCCTGGCAAGTTACTTGGCCTTTCCAACCCTTGGTGAACTCATTAGTAAATGGGAAAAATAATACCTAGCCAACGTACCCCACTGAGTTGTTTAGAAGATTCAATTAGATATGAAAGTGCTTAAAAAATTTCGAAACCTAATACTACTAGTGTATAGTATAATTGAACACTTATTATAGGCCAACCATTGTTCTGCTCAAGGGTTTTAACTTTCTCTTTCTAAGACAATATATCACTATTCCATGCAGCGTTCTTCAGGGAGTAAAATGCACTCTGAGTAAGATCTTTTTAACTTCTTAATTTTGTTCAGTGGTAATCAAGAATTAAGAATCACAGAAACCATTATTAAGTAAGTTTGCAATGAACACTAATATCTCTTACAACCAGCTTTGGGGTATCAATCATTTAATACATGCTAAATTTGAGAAAATGACCAGAATTTTCTGGAATAATTAACAAGCATCTCATTTTTATCTCCAGTAGAAACTTGTCCCTAAGTTAATAATACCTGCTATTTTTTTAATAATTAGTACCCATAATTCTTGTTTATTTTTATAAGTAAAAATAATAAAGAGTAATAAAGAAGAGTTTTAGAGAAATGCAGAATTTTGGTAGCTCAGGATACTCTTCCTAGAAGTTTCTAAACTCACTAGTTCTTTGCAGTTATTCTACTAGTAGGTTTAATGTTGTTTTAGTTGTGTTTTTTTCAGGGAAAATGATTTACTTTACAGGGTTTCATTTATTCCCACACCCGCTGCTTTTAAACAAGCAAGACCCTGTGAATCAGTTTGAAAGTGTACTTTTCATATGACATTTTAACCTATTATATAATTTGCTTATTAACTCTTCCTTTTATATTTGCTTATTCAGTATTTGGGTGGTTACTTGCTATTTACATTTTCTATTCCCTAATTTCAGCTAATTAAAATTTACAATAGCATCGGGCCGGCCCGGTGGCGCACTGGAGAGTGTGCCGCTTGGGAGCACGGAGGCGCTCCCGCCGAGGGTTCGGATCCCATGTGGAGACCGGTTCCCGCTCACTGGTTGAGCGCGGTGCGGGCGCAACACCGAGGGTTGCGATCTCGTTGCCGGTCCCCGGTAGTACGGGCACAACACCGAGGGTTGCAATCCCGTTACCAGTCAGTAAAAAAGACAAAAAAGGAAAAAAAAAAAAATTTACAATAGCATCTAATTTTCTTGTAATAGCTACTAAAATATAGTTATCTCATAATAAATGTGTTGAAGTAATTAAAAATTACCACTATATTTATGTTCACAAATTTTCCTATTAGCATTTGTTTCCAAACGTTTTGGGAAAATAATAAATTTTTCTGCTTAGTAACTTTACCGATCTTAAAACAAGATGCTGTTCTAAGAGCAGGAGAGACCTTCATAGTCGAAGCTCCAGCTTCTCCAGAAGACTTTCCTCTTTCCCTCCTGCAAGTGCCTTGCAAAGGAGCTCCCACTCCTGTTCCTGGACACTGTCAGGAGCCAGAGGAAATTTAAAATGCTCATCGTGGGGAACCTGCTCCCAGTGGATCACATTTGATTGTCCTCCTGCCCTTGGTTGCTCTCTCTTTTGTTGTGTTTAATTCTGCTTATTGTACGATTATGGATGTTTGCAGACAACTATGAAATTTTACTCTATTAGGCAGTATTTTCTCAGTTTTAATAAATATTTATCCTTCCATAATTTGAGAAGCTAGACGTACGTTTGTTTTATAATATTCCCCTTAATAATATGACGGAGAAGTATATTTGTAATAGTAGAGGCAGATATTTCTCATTAGGTATTCACGTTTCCTATAGTTTTCAGAGTAAGCAAGCAATAATTTTTATGCTGTATATTGCCTTGCCTTCACAGTGAAGAAGAGCTGTTGTATCTGAGTTTCATTGAAGATGTAACAGACGACATTTTGAAACTTGGTTTATTTTCAAACAGGTTAGATTTTTTAATTGTGTTTTGGTAGTTGAGGTATACATTAAATATTCTTCATATGATTTTTTCAAGTTATTTCCACATGTTAGGAAATGAAAAAATATGATGCTTTTTGGGATTATATTCTTATAATTGATAGCAAGTTGTAAAGAATGTTTAATTAATACTCTAGGGCAAGTTCACAGTTTGGGGGAATTATAGAAAAGAATAGAGGTTTTATTCATTTAAATATTATATCTCTTGGTTACAACAGACTAGTAAAATAAATTTTTGCTTCTTATTTGCAAAGCTCCACAATCCCATTTTACTTGCCATGAGAATCAAAAGCAAGCATTTTTGTTGCAGCTTTTGCTAGTATTAAATCTAGGAAAATGAGGACAAATTAAAACTTAGGTTTTCACATTGGAAGTAGGATGGAGAGTTTGCAAAACCAAATTAGATATTGCATTTCTGAAGGAAATTGTGTCTGGAATCTAGCTTGAACATTTATTTATCTAAAAGTCATTGGGTGTTCATAAAGGCTCCACTTTATGTTATGTAGCACAGGACCCCATTATGAATACTGCGTGCTTTCTCTGTCGTAATAATATGACAAGTGCAGAAATACCCAGTGATTTATTTCTGTCCCCTACATCAAGTTTCTGGTTTTTTTAATCAAAGGAAATATTTACATTATTGGTATATAATAGATATATATTTGAAAAGATATATCAAAAAGACCTAAGTTTTTTGGCAATAATTCTGTTTACCTCTTTCATTTAAAAAGTTGGTTAAAAATCTTTAAATAATGGGTATAGAGTTTCACATTCTCAAGATGAAAAGTTTTGTAGATCTGTTTCACAACAGTGTGAATATACGTAACACCACTGAATTGTACCCTTAAAAATGGTAAGGGTAATGGTAAATGCTTTACCATTTACCAAAACGTTTGCATACAAAATCATATGTATTTATGCTTAAAAGTTTACATTTTTCTTTTAAGATTATAAGGCTATTTATTGCAGCATTTTTTATAATAGCACCAAAAAATGGAATCAACTTAAATGTTGAATAGTAAAGGTTTGGTTGAATAAATTGTAGAAAATTTATGAAAATGAGGTCTATTCAGTGATTAAAAATCATGTTGTAGAAGTGAATTTACTGATACAAAAAGATGTTCAAAATACATACAGTTGATTAGAAAAAACAAAATAGATACCCAAACAGCATGTATTGTTTAATTCCAGTTTTGGTAAAGAAATATATGTGCATAGAAAAATGCCTAGGAGTGCATATTCAATAAAATTAACAATAGTTATAAAAAGTAGAATACAGATTTCTTGCTAAATTGCTTATGCTAAATAGTGTTTATGGCTCATAACTTCACTGATAACAAATGGTAACAAAGGAAATTAGTTGTTTTTCAAGAAACCAATTGATATATTCATGTGACAGAGAGATGGGCATGGTGTAGTAGAAAGAATAAATTCTCTGGAACCGGAGACATCTGGGTAAAATCTCTTAGAAGCTTGTGACCTTAGGGGAGAGGAAATTATCATCTTAGAGTTGTAATTTTCTCATCTTTAAAATGATTTTTACAGTACTTTACTCTCCCAACACTGGTCAGGATTAGGGGTAAAATGATTATTGTGTGTCTAGCACAAATGTCTAACACTTAGTGATACTTAATAAGTGATAACTTTTAGGTTATTATATGGATATACCATCAGTTGAATTTTTTCAACTATAATTTAGGAAGCACTGTAAAATATCTCTGTAGAAGGATATTCTTTACGGTTTGGTTTTGGGTGTGTGTGTATGTGAGAGAGAGAAGGAAGGGAGAGGTTTTGGTGTTTGTGTATGTGTATGAGGGAAAATGAGAGCGCTTGAGGAGGGGGGTGAGAGAAAGAGAATTTTTGTGCCTCATTTAAAATATTTTGTAAGTAGCATACAATCTTTCAGAAACATTGGCATCCATTGTGTAACGTGAAGCAAGCGTATAGTGGAAGCCATACTAGCTTCCAAGCTGGAGAACTTGACAGAACGGGGAAGGATTAGTCTCCAGCTTCAGAAAGAAAAAGATTAATCTTCAAAATATTTTTCAACCTTTAGTAGCTTCGAGATTACTTGGCTATTTTATATTTAGTTGCTTTTCTGACTTTTAGACATTAACATGTTTATTTATCATTTGTAGGTTTCTAGAACGACTGTTCGAGCGACATATAAAACAAAATAAACATTTGGAGGAGGTTTGTCTTTTCTTATAACTTCATTAGAAAAATTTTAATATAGAAATAATTTAAAGTTTTTCCATACCCTCAAAGAATGCATTAAAAGCAAGAGATTTTTTTTCCCCTTGGACTTTTGGGGGTGGGAGTGTGGAGATAGGAGTGGGAGAATGTATTAATCCTGCTGAGATTAGCAGCACTACAGACAAAAGTAATTCAATTAGACTAGCTTAATTAATGTAATTATTCTCATCTTTTTCTTAATCCCAGGGGAAAATGCGCCACCTGCTGCATGTCCTGAAGGTAGACTTAGGCTGCACATCTGAGGAAAGCTCAGTAAAGCTAAATGATGTTGACACGTTGACATTACTTGATTTTGAAAATGCTGGGAATTCAGAACAAAATGAATGTAAAAATGGACATGAGGTAACAATTCAACAGGAACGTCAAGAATACCAAAAGGCTTTGGATATGTTACTGTCTGCACCAAAGGATGAGCATGAGATATTCTCTTCACCAAGTGGATTTTTCATGCCCATCTATAAATCAAAGTGTTCGGAAGGGGTTATAGTCCAACAGGTGAGTGATGAAACAAATCTCAAACCTTCAACTTGGGATGAAAACAATCCAAGTATTTCGGACAGTTTAATAGACCAGGAAACCTCTGTGAATGTCATTGAAGGCGATAGTGACACTGAAAAAGTTGAGACTTCAAATGAATTATGTTGTCTTAGCACATCAGTCCCCCAATCTGTTCAGTTCTGCAGTATCAACGGTGGCAATAATTATGACCTGGAATTACCAATTCTTAAAATCATGGAAATGAACATTGAGGACTGACTGCCCTTCAGATGCTTGATCTTCATTAAACACCCCAAATGTCCAGTAAACTCAATATTTTCTTCTTTTTTTTCGTATATATATTAAAAGTTCTGTGTTAGTTTTCTGTATTGAAAACTTATAAATTTAGCAGCTTAAAACACCACACATGTATTATTTCTCCCACAGTTTTTTCTGTGGATCAGGACTCTAAGCACAGCGTAGTTGGGTCCTCTGCTTTGGGTCTCACAAGGCTATAGTCAAGGTGGCAGTCGGGGCTGTGGTCTCATGTAGAGGTTTGACTGGGGGAGAATCCACTTCCAAACTCTTTACAGGTTGTTGGCAGAATTCTTTTTCTTGCAGCCATAGATCTGAGGGCTTCATTTTCTTGCTGGCGATGGCCAGAGGCTGTCTGCAATTCCCTGCCCCTTGGCTGAGCTCTCCTTGGGACGGTCGCAATATGGCTGCTTGATTCTTCAAGGTTAACAGGAGAACCAGAGGGACTCTACTGGCAAGATGGAGTCATATAATGTGACATAATCATATGAGTGACTTTCCATCACCTTTGCCTTGTTCCTCTGGGTGGAAGCAAGGCACAGGTCTCACCCACACTTAAAGGGTGGGAATATTATACAAGGGTGTGAATGCCAGAAGGTGAGAATAATTGAGGTCACCGAGGGTCTGTTGGTCACCTTTTCTAAAGTTGCTTTTCAGGGGAACATATTTTACTCAGACATAAGTAGTTTTGTAGGCACTAGGAAATGCTGTATGATCTGGAGTGGGCCTTGAAACATTATGCCTTGTCTACAGTATCTTTAATTTCTTTTTTCTCAGTTTCCTGCAATATGTAAAACCTCAAGGACCTTCTCAGTATCAGTGAGTTAGGACAGTCTGTCAGCTGCCTGAAATATTGTCTTGTGAGTGCAAACATTCCATCTAATCTGTCTGACACCTTCCCCTTACCGTTGTAGTTCGTGAATGGGATCCATACTCTTCAGATTTGTCCCAGGAGATTAATATGTCTTTTCAACTATTTATAACAATTGAATATTTGAGTGTCTGTTTTATATAAAGTGTCATGTCTAGGCACTGTGGAGGATAAGAAGATGAAACAGTAATAATAATCCAAGTATTCTAGGAACTTAGCAATGGCCTCCAGGTATCCTGCTCTTTAACTCAGGCTTTTTTCATACTTTGGCCACACCAGCATTTCCGAAGAGTGGTGTATACGCTGAGGATGATGAGAGTCGGCTTTTAGTGGGATATGGATGACAGGTGCATCTCATTCGTGGGAAGCTGACCACCACCACTGTTCAGGATTCAGACTCAGGATTCAGACTCAGGAAAAACCTGAAAAGTATAGTATGGTGGGGCCGAGCACCCAACCCACTCCTCCACCAATTTCTAGAGCCCCAACTCACCTCACCCTGCTGCAGGTCTTCCTCAGCCCCACCTGCCCCTCAGCTCTTACCTCTGGAATTCTTCCCCTAACCTTAGAAACACCTTCTTTTCCCAACCTGCACACCTCTTAAGCCTCCTAAAATAACCTCAGTGCTACTCTTGGCTACCAGCCTGAGTATCCTCACCCATCAGCCTATAGCCCTCTGTTGATTTCTTGAACTCCATCTTTCCTCAGCCCCAGGGCTCCTTCCTTCAGTCCTAGCCTCGCTCTTCTACAAACTCCTCATCCCATCCCCCGTGTAACTACCTCCAGACCCACTGCCCTGGCGCCAATTTTCCTTCCTTGGCTGGAGCTGCCATCTTTTAAGGCATTCTCAGTAACTATCTTCCTTCTGCTGTTCTCCAGAGTATGCCTTTTGAGACAGATTGCCTGGGTTTGATTCCTTATGAGCCATGATCTTGAGCTGGGTTTTTTAGCCTCTTTGTGCTTTCTTATCTCTTGGGCAGGAGTAATTATGGAGTCTTCATTGCAGGGTTTAGAATTAAATGGGTTGTATGAAAATTAAATACAGGCTGCCATGATTATTGTAAAACAGATCATGCCACTCCCTTTTTTAAACACCTTTGTTTCCACTAGCTAACAAGATAAAGTCCAGGCCCCTGGGCATTTCTTATAAAGTCATGTTTTCCTTCTCAGTTCATCTCTCGCCATCTCTCCAAAGCATCCTAAATGTCTGCCACACCTAATTGCTTGTTCCCAAATACACACAAGTCCTCTCTCTCCAGGGCTTTGCACTTGCTATCTGCTCAGAACGTCATTTTCCCTCTGCTGCACTTTTGAGCCTTCATTTATAGCCCATATTTAAAGTAATACCCGTGAAACCTTAAGTGATTGTCCCAATTGTCCCCTCCCACCCCAGCTCTGGGATCTGGAATCAAATCTTTCCTGTCTACAGTAAGAATTATAATATCGTTTATTTACCCAATTTGTCTCCACTCTAGACTGTAAGCTTCTCAAGAGGAAGCACCTATTTCTCTTTGGAGATCCCCAGGTTATTGTCAGCTTGACAATGAATGCATTTGTTCCTGGAGGAGGACAGTTTTAGATGAAGGAGGTTTAGTTGCACACAAAGTTATAGGGACATTTCCTCTTGACTTTACACTCAGAAAGTGCAAATTCCACAGTGTAGAAAGGAGAATGTAGCAAATTACTGTTACATGAAAATTACCTCATTCGCTCACATTTTAAATGGTTCAAAATATAAATTAGCATCTTCCTTAGAAGGCTTACTTTAAAAGTCATATCTTTTTTTCCTCAGTGAAGCCAGTGAAAAGATCAGAACAGCTTTTATGGGGCAAGACTATAATTTGCCAAGTGAACTAATTAGCTGTATGGTTGCCAATGAATTCGTTTATCCTGGGCTTTGGTTTTAAAGAGCTTGGACTTAGACGATCCCAAGTTTTTTTTTTTTTTTTGCTTTAATATGCCAAAGTTAGTTTTAGCTTGATTCTTAAAGTTTGTAGAAATGAAAATTGAAATAATTTACACCTAGAGGTAGAAACACCTATTTTTCCTTCATACACTGGTGTAGTACTGGAAAGCAATCTGCTCAATTGATTTACAGTTCAATGATAGATGATGCCACCCTAACAAATTTCTTTCCTCAGACCTTTTAAAAGCAGCCAGATGGAACCAATAATGAATGGCATATCCTAAAGGAATAAATCTATATGCTTAATTCAAAGACCAGGAAGAAGATACTTTTGGTTGGAGTAAGGAAAGTTTTGCTCCAAGGCCAAACTTTTTGTCTTGGGAATTCTGTTTTGTGCAAACGTTTGAGTTTTGAGGCAAAACCACCTAGCAGTCCTGGATATGAGACTTCCATATTCACCTGGTTCTTCCAAGATCCTTAAAACAGGTGAGCTGACCTTCAAGTTTCTTCTGAGAGGGAGAATAGTATTCGTTTCCTGTTGCTGCTGTAACAAGTTACTACAAACATGGGAAAATAAAAAACAAAAAAATCCCCCCACGCATTTATTATCTTGCAGTTCTGGAAGTCAGAAGCCCTAAAATAAAGGACTCGGGGCTGCAGTCCTCCTGGAGGCTCTAGGGGAGAATATTTCCTTGCCTTTTCCAGCTTCTAGAGGCTGCCTGCATTCCTTCACTTGTGGCTTCTTCCTCTATCTTCCAGGCCAGTTGTACAGCATCTTCAAATCTCTCTCTCATAAAGACCCTTTGGGGCCCACCTGGGTATCCAGTATAACCTTCCCTCTCAAGATCCTTAACTTAGTCCTATATGTAAAGTCCCTTTTGCCACATAAGATAACATTCACAACTTCAGGGGATTAGGATGTGAGCATCTTTGGGGAGCCATTATTCAGCCTACTATAAATATCACTCACCCAATAAAAATTGCCTAAATAAACTTTAGTGCCTATTAAATGTAGTTTGGTTATGTAATAAATCCCAAATTGGGATCTATAGTGAACATCTATGGCTTTTTAATTGAAGCAGTGGCTCTGGTTCTCAAACTTTAATATACATCAGAAACCCCTCGAGAATTTAAGGCAGATTTCTGGGCCCCATCCCAATATCTTCTGATTCAGCATTTTCAGATGCTACAGGGGAGCCTCCAGAATTTGCATTTCTATCAAGATTCCAGATGCTTCTGCTGCTGGTCCAGAAACAACCCCACTAAAAGATGAATGAAGTGGGCACTCAACAAACAGTAAGTTCCGCCACAGGGATGGCCACATGAGGAACTCTGCCAACCTACGGCGAAGCTGGTATTGTTGGGAAGAACACCAAACATTCATTCTTTTTTTTTGTCTTTTGTCTTTTTCCGTGTCCGGCAACGGATCGCAACCCTCAGTGT
>NW_007726853.1:384093-385723 GCF_000696425.1 Galeopterus variegatus
GTATGTGGGATCCGAACCCTAGGCGGGAGCGCCACCGCGCTTCCCAAGCGGCGCACTATCCAGTGCGCCACCGGGCCGGCCCCAAACATTCATTCTTCAAGCATATTAACTGGCTCACAAATATCCTGGTTAATGAATTTTGGCAAGATGCATTCTCTTAAGTGATTGATTACTGTGGAGATGTGTGATGACAGATTGGCAACTACTGAAACCTCTCTTGTCTAGTACATTATTAAAAATAATCCATTGGGAAAATAGGACTAATTATATGCCTCTATGCCATAAGATCTACAGTGGAAAACATTCTTCAAGCATTTTAACTGGCTCACAAATATCCTGGTTAATGAATTTTGGCAAGATGCATTCTCTTAAGTGATTGATTACTGTGGAGATGTGTTATGACAGATTGGCAACTACTGAAACCTCTCTTGTCTAGTACATTATTAAAAGTAATCCATTGGGAAAATAGGACTAATTATATGCCTCTATGCCATAAGATCTACAGTGGAAAAAAAAATAGAGGCAAAATAGCTTTAATTGCACTATTCATACCACAAATATCTTGCTTTGAAAATTTCATGGTAGAAAGACTATATTGTATTTATTTCACATATATTACATTCAACCATTCAAGCTTTTTTGGGCATAAAATGTACACACTCACAAACCAATAACAGTTTAGAAGAATTAAACACTTTTGATCATACATTTTTACATTATTGATCATCAGACAGAAGCACCTAAAACTGCTTTTTAAGCTAGAAAATACTAGACAACTATTCATACTACCATTTTGAAGAGGTAGAATTCCCAGTGTGTTGCTTGAATTACAGGGCAACTTTCTAAGNTAATCCATTGGGAAAATAGGACTAATTATATGCCTCTATGCCATAAGATCTACAGTGGAAAAAAAAATAGAGGCAAAATAGCTTTAATTGCACTATTCATACCACAAATATCTTGCTTTGAAAATTTCATGGTAGAAAGACTATATTGTATTTATTTCACATATATTACATTCAACCATTCAAGCTTTTTTGGGCATAAAATGTACACACTCACAAACCAATAACAGTTTAGAAGAATTAAACACTTTTGATCATACATTTTTACATTATTGATCATCAGACAGAAGCACCTAAAACTGCTTTTTAAGCTAGAAAATACTAGACAACTATTCATACTACCATTTTGAAGAGGTAGAATTCCCAGTGTGTTGCTTGAATTACAGGGCAACTTTCTAAGAAAATGTATTTTTGTGTGAATTTTCTCCAAATTTTGGTTTTAGGTTTGTTAGGCATATTAAATCATATTAACCTCTGTTGGAATTTTTATTTAAATAGACTTGCTATTAAGTTATTTTTAAACTGTGCTTTGCTAAATTTACTATGAGTAGGGTTTGTATTGCTTCACTTTTTAATTAGATAATATAACAGAGAAATATACAACAAATTTGATTTGTTACAGTGTAATCCTTCCTCTGAACTTAAGAGCTTTGTTATGAATATTTGTATTTCCCTCTATTAAATACAGTAGATTAAAACATTGAGGTGGCTTCATAGAAAATATTTAGTTAACATGTAACACCTTAACATTTGCATGATAAAAATCTACATGTTTTATATTTTAA
>NW_007726853.1:386116-391707 GCF_000696425.1 Galeopterus variegatus
TAACATAAAATTGTAAAAAATCTAATATAGAGAGTATAAACTGATCATATTAACAGAAAAACTTCAAAAACATTAAGAATCATGCCTACACAATAACTACTTCCTCAATTTCTCTAACGTGCCACAAAAACCAAACTATGCAAATAAAACCCATTAGAGTTCTACCAATATAAAAGTGGTTGCAATTTATAGTATTTTTTTCTTACACTCTTTTACCGTTTTTTAATTCACATGGGCTTAATGATTTTTTATTACTTTTAATCTTGTTTTTATTAAATCAGTTCTAGAAAGAAATTTGTCACCTCTGGAGGATATTCACTTTTTTCAGGCTATTTGTTGGACTGAACCAGTGTTGCACTGGTATTATTCTAGTAAAAATACAAAATCTTACCAAAACCTTTTAAGGACACTTAACTCTAAGATTAAATTACTTCTCAGTAATACTATAAGAAGGAAAAGATTTGCCTCATTCAATGGTCCGTTAATTTTGAGTGATTTCAAATAAACTTCCAAAATAAAAAAACTTGGACAGTCTTTTAGCATATGGTAGCAGCCTGACCTGTAGTATTTGTATCTTATGAAAAATGAATGTTTATATTCCCTATTCATTGGTTTAGCTTTTCTCAGCTGATGAATGAGCAGATGGAAATGGAAAGCCAGTTATTAACTATATGCACTGGTCTCATTAACCTAACCCCACAAATTGAGTCCTGACACATCCATATTCTGGCTAACCCAGACCATAATCCAACCTTCTGAATTTCTTTGGCAGTGCAGATCTGCTCCTAAGAATGAACACTGTACATGTTTGTTCACCAGGTTTTTAGAGTGAAAATTTAAAATACACATGCACACTTAAATGTCAACAGTATTCATGTTTGACAGCTAAAATAAAGCAGGTAGTCTTTTTACACAGTTTACTGGTTCAGTTAAAATTGAAGACTTATTACACTGAAATCAATCATGCTACTTGTATACTGCTGTAGCCAGCTCAGCTACACCTCATTGTAGCTTCAAAGCCATGGGATTCTAGAGATTTTAAAAGGTCCTTTTATCTGGCACACCACAAAGTCATCTAGTGAAAGTTAAGAAGTAATGATCAAAACACATATCTGGCTAGTAAGTAGTTTTCAGAAATGTGGAACAGTCTGTCAGCCATACTGCTACAAGTTCTATAGTTAGAAGTGTGAGCACAGTTATTCCTTTCTTGTCATACATTTGTATTTACAATAGTAAAGCATAACTTTAAAGTATATGGTTACAATCCCTTTCTTACCCCATCAAAATATTGAAAAAGGTTTTGATTTTAGATTTTTGAAAATTAAGTATATTTAATTTTTCATATACACATGGGTAATTTAAACACTTTTGGAAATACGACATGCAGGCAGACCTTACCTTTACATGTCTGTGACCTAGAGATATACCCTTTACATAGCAACATTTGCCTTGGAACTGCTTCTGCCTCAGCTGGGTCTACAGACTTTAACTTTCCTTCTTGGCCCATTTCAAGCCAGTTATAATACTAGGGAGGATACATGTAAGTTGCAACAAGAAAGTAGGAGAATGTTTTGCTATTTCGCCCTCCTTCACCACCTGCCCCACCTCACAGCCAGTTTCACTGGAAGCATCTCTGCTCGCCTCGTCATAAGTCCCATTCTGTTCCTTACCCACGCACCACTCATGTTTCTGCAATAAGTGATGGGATATTCACTTCTCTGAAGTCTTCCCAGAAAACACTTGAGTCTCAGTCACCACTGCCTGGCAGAAGCAGGGAGAATTCATGCTCTGATCTCACCACCAGCTCCCAGAAAACACTAACCCATGACTCTGAGTCTCAGTCACCACTGCCTGGCAGAAGCAGGGAGAATTCATGCTCTGATCTCACCACCAGGGTGCAGTGAGGAGAGAAATTACACATATTTTCTTCTAGTACAGAATGTAGTGATTTGGTTCAGTACCACGGCTTACCTTTCAGGCCTCCTATGGTTTGAATAAGTTGGGGGGGGGGCCCGGGGGGGAGGCAAACTTAAGTTAATACCCATGGAGTATTGCTCAAGGGTACATGTTACTGTATCTCAATTCAACGTACAGGTGAACTTTTAGAGCATATTTTTTATTTGGGAACTGCCTGAAATACATAGAAAACTACACCACTTTAACAATCCAAGGACCCCATCAAATGTTTTCTAAAATCCTCTCTATCCACCACCCCCAAAACACACAAACTTTACACCTGACTTTCTGATCTTTCATTTTTCTGGAAGTAATTGTAGAAAGTAGGGTAAATGGAGCCCTTGTCTCCAGGAATTTGAAAAACTTGTGTTCTTTTGAGAAATGTTTTCCCAGGCAAATTCTTAATGTAGCTATTCCTCTGCTTTTGAAATGTCTATCCCTCAGCTCAAAAAAGAGCCTCCTGCAATTTATTTATTTATTTATTTATTTATTTATTTATTTATTTATTTATTATTGATTGATTGATTGAACTTTAAACTGGAAAGGGATAGTTTTACTCTCTTATGCATGAAATCTTTCTGGGAAGCAAATTCCCCTAAATTTATATCCAAAAGAGTTTCTTTAAAAAGTCTAACTTTAAAAATGATTTATAATAAAAAATAATTCCTGTTTCCATTTGTTCATACAAATCTCAAATAAACCTGCTCTTGATACACTGCAGCTAACCTTGTTTATTTTATATAGTTGTACATTACATACATTTAAAACCTTAATATTATTAACATTAACATATCAATCCATTTGAAATGACTGTTTTCTTCTGGTGATGAAAGCTTCACAGAAAAGCTGGTATGCTTTGCTGTTATTGCTCAGTCCTACCCCAAGACACTCCCCCTTCCTCCTGTTTCTGGCTGGACATTGCTCTTCTTGGGAGTTTCTAAGGAAGCATAGGTCCAGCTTCTGTATTAATCCTGCCAAAGGGTTTTAAAGACTAAATTCTAGGGCTTTCTGAATGCTTCACAGTAGGTGTTCCAGAAGAAAACAATAATGACTGCAGTTAACATTCCAAATGATTTTCTAAAATGAGCACTTTTTCTGCTCAAAATTGTCCACTAGAATACTCCATCAAAAGACCCACTAATCAGGAAAACTAATACCATACCCCACTTAATCAGGAAAACTGATACCAGATGGTCACTGGAAAACACTAGTTTATAACCTATTTTTTGTGGAAATGTACATTTTGGTAATTATGATATTAATAATATCAAGGAATAAAAAGACACTAGGATACATGAAGCATTGTTGAAGTTTGGCAGACAGTAACGTCCTCAATTCAGACATGGTAAACCTATAAAACCTCGATGTTCTACATTTGCTCTTGAAAATAACATTATTTCAAAGTCCAGTAATGTAGATTTATCTTTTATTCAGAAATCCTTTCATATTCACTAACCACAATTAAAGTTTAAAATTACATGGCTCTTAGAAGCAATGTCAAACATGCGACATTTTATGAGTGACATATTTAAACAGTGTAATTTTCCCCTCGTAAGAAATTTAATTATCAAAATATTACAACAGAAACACAAATATACCATATATTACTCTTTAGATTTTTGTTTTACAAAATGTTGTTAATGGGACATTTCAAAATGTTTAAACCTAATAGAAAAGCATTTTTTAAAAATATACCATTGGGGCCGGCCCGGTGGCGCACTCGGTAGAGTGCGGCGCCACGCTCCCACTGAGGGTTCGGATCCCATATAGAGACCGGTCCGCTCACTGGTTGAGTGCGGTGCGGGCGTGACACCGAGGGTTGTGATCCCGTTACCGGTCACGAAAAAAGACAAAAAGGGGGAAAAAAAAAAAGTACCATTGGAAGACAAAAAGATATTAGAAAAATTCCTGTCCTTTATATAGTGTGGAGCTGGGACACATTACCATAAAAAACTCATATTCCATATTTGTGGGGAGCTCTTTCTGAATATTTTCACTAGAGTCTATTGTTCTTTAAACTGGACTTTTAAAACAATTTTAGATTTGAAATTAATATTTCGTTCCTAAGTGAGATGTGTGCCCACTTTCAATATTCGCTTTCATTAATGTCTTCTGAATTTTTCTCAAGTGGTTGGTTTCTGGGTGAATCAGAGTTAGGCTGTGTACCCTGTGTATATGAAAATCCTGTCTCATGGCTGACAGCACACATTAGTGTTCACAAAAGTGAGTTAAATTGCTTTAGGGGTGACATAGGAATTAGAATGAGGTCTGGAATACTTTAACTTGGGGAAATAGCCCTAGATTTGACATTTTGTCAGGAAACAGCCTCAGAAGAAGGAAAAAGGACATGGCCCCTCAGCTAAATGCACCAATAAGTCCTTACCTACTCAACGGTAACTGTGACAAGGCCATCTCAGCCTGGGCCAAAAACGGCACTCTCCCCCTTTGACTCAGCCAGGCTCTGTCCATTGGGATGGGGGAGGGAGGACTAAGTAGCTAACATTGACCCCAGAGGTGAAGTTAGGAGATGAAGGAGCTCAAATTCAAGTACCTATTGAGTACCACAGTAATCTCTGGTGGCCCTACAAGTCTGGACTGTGGGTTTGGAAGAAGTGGTCAAAACTATTATTAACTGTTCCCTTCTTTCAACCAATGGAAAATAAAGCTTCTTCAAGACTCCTTTTAATGATACTATAAACCTGAATTTATGTGTGACAAGAATACAGGTTTAGGGGAAAGAACTCTAAGGAAACAGACTAAGTCACTGACAGTGACAGGCCTTGAATTCCCTAGGGACAGCTCTGTGAGATTGGCCTCCATACTCCCAAGCCCCCACTCTCCACCCCAGCACCTCAGACTGAGTACAGATAATACTGCATTTCTGTACAGACGAAAGCATCCTGCTGTCACACTCCACTTACTCATGTCCTGGTCATCTTACGTACTCCTAATCCTTCTCTCTTCCAAACCACTTCTTCTAAAGCAATGTCCATTCTTATTGTCTCATCTATGAAGCAACACATATATTAAAACTTATATTTATTGTTTTTAACAAGAAAGTGCTTAAAGCCATCCTTTTCAATTGCTTTTCACTTCCTTTTCAACCAATAAAATCAAACTCATTTAGCTTTACGAATAATACTGAAAAAAAATATGAGTCTAATTAACCTCTTACATTTTAAATAATGTGCCTTCACTCCCAATTTTCCTTTACATTAACGAACTCATTTCAACATCTTAATGAGTTGGGCTCTTGTTTGGAAAATATAGAAGGTACAAATATATAGAATTTGTAGGATAAAAAGTTTTCTGAATATAAAAATGCTTTCTATAACACTATAAAGTGTCAAAATAACACTTTTAGATTCTCCTTACAGTTCTGGATTTGGTGATTAAACTGTTAAGTACCCAAGGTTTTTTAAGATAATGAAAGATAATAATATGGTTTTAAATACAACGTTATACAGAAACCACTCACATCTGTGGATCATCCCCACGGAAAATTCAGTTTCTCACTAAGAAAACCCCTAAATACTTTAGACATAAAATAAAATTCCATTATCAAAAACTAGTTTAGGATAGAAATCTATACTCCTTAATGATTGCCAGAATTGCCCAGCATAGCTTCCATAAAA
>NW_007726853.1:392026-393059 GCF_000696425.1 Galeopterus variegatus
CTAAGAAAACCCCTAAATACTTTAGACATAAAATAAAATTCCATTATCAAAAACTAGTTTAAGATAGAAATCTATACTCCTTAATGATTGCCAGAATTGCCCAGCATAGCTTCCATAAAATAGAGAATTGTTTAGAAAATACAATCTCCAAAATGTGTGCAAGTACTGCAAATTGGACAGACCAGAGCAGGGCAATGCCCTCAAAACCAAGTCCTCCTTCAGCACCTTGCCCAGGTTAGAAATCCCCCTCTTCAGCCTTGTGCTTTGCATATTTCCTGCAGTGCGCAGCCATTCTTACTGCACCATTTATGTCCTGATGTATCGTATGAGTTAGGCAAGCACTTCTTTTTAGCTGTAAACGCTTCACATGATTCGGTCCCCATGAGAGGCTGTGGGAGCTTAGATGAGCCTGGAGCTTTTCAGGAACTGAATGAGAACTCTGTACACAAACGTGTACTGGCAGAGGGTCTGCACCAGCATCATTCTCTGCTGCCTCAGCATGTCCAGCACTCTGGGGATGTCCAATACCTAAGGTGAGAGAAATGGTGATGAAGGTCATGCATTCTCCTGGGGAAAGAAAGGATGGGGGTCAGCTGGCACCCTAGCAGCAATCTGGTTAGGAAGTGGACAGTCTCTTTTCTACTCAGCATCTTCTATAAATAACCCACGATCACCTATTTCTAATTAGTTTCAACTACGAATAGAATGTCCATGCAATCCGCCTCTTCAACATTCCCTCAGTGTAGCTCACTGACTTGGTCTGGTTGGACATAAATTACTGTATCTCATGCAATACCAAGACTCAACAAAAACAATGTGCTAAGCACTATCAGTATCTAGCTCAACATTTCCCACACAGGGCTCTGTGGGAAAGGTTCATAGGTGTTCCAGGAAAAAGGGATTTTTTGGGGGGTTTTTTTTGTCCTTTTTGAGCAGGAAAAAGGGTTTTGAGATCAAATTTGAAAAACACTGTATAAAACAAAATTAAACAGCTTTATTTATTGTATGACTTCTCATAGTCTTTAATATGCTA
>NW_007726853.1:393142-394847 GCF_000696425.1 Galeopterus variegatus
TCCGCCTCTTCAACATTCCCTCAGTGTAGCTCACTGACTTGGTCTGGTTGGACATAAATTACTGTATCTCATGCAATACCAAGACTCAACAAAAACAATGTGCTAAGCACTATCAGTATCTAGCTCAACATTTCCCACACAGGGCTCTGTGGGAAAGGTTCATAGGTGTTCCAGGAAAAAGGGATTTTTTGGGGGGTTTTTTTTGTCCTTTTTGAGCAGGAAAAAGGGTTTTGAGATCAAATTTGAAAAACACTGTATAAAACAAAATTAAACAGCTTTATTTATTGTATGACTTCTCATAGTCTTTAATATGCTAAGAGGTACTGAGAATCTCCAAGGAGACACAGCTTTTTGCAGGGAACAGTTAATATCTTGAGGCTACCACAGTCTAAGGAAATGTGTTCCAAAAAAGCTGTTAGGTCACTATGTCCCTCTGTTCCCCATTCTTATTCCTAGCCCATTACTCTGACCCCAACACACAAAAAAGGTCATGTTTAGCATAAAGGTTATCACCTCATTGTGTTCCAGACAGGCAATCATGATCTCTGACAAAATAACAACGCCAGTCCTTCCTACTCCAGCACTGCAATGGACCAACAATGGAGGGTTGGGGCTTTTGGGTTCACTTGTACTATTTGTATGGCGTCGAACAGACTGGATCTCTTCAAGGTATGCTGTGAAAAATCAATGAAATAGAAAAATACTCAGGGATTAAGGCATATCAAATCAGCAACTCCATTTTCATCTTATCTCCACTGACTGAGGGGACTGCAGATAAATAGCACTGTGTGCCACCTAACTAATCCCAACCACTAACTGACAGTGTGTTGTTAGTGACAGCTCTAACCTGAGCTTCCACTTTACCACCTACAAATGAAGTGAAGGAGATGCTTTCTGAGAGCCAGTTATGCATTCTGCTTGCTACCAAATTATACTTTAAAAACTTCTTCTGTTAAGCTTCCCCAAAACACTTATATTCTTTATTTTAAAGCAAGTACAAAGCTCATATAAGACAATGTAAAGGAAATATTTCAGAAACGTAAGGCTTTCTCTCTGAATAACAGCTCCAGAGGAGGCTGCCCTGGGAACAAAGACACTTACACAAAAATCCTTTGAGGTCTTCTGGACAGCCATGCTCAGGCCAGTCTGTGTACTGGAGATGCCACACAGTCCTTTCCTGCCCCGTGAGCAGGTGCTTCATCTTCAAGCCTGTGGTGGCAAAGCACCCAGAGTCTGTGCGAAACCGGGTTGTGATCTTAAACCTTCCATAGGTGACAGTGTTGTGCCTGGAACCAAGTCGTGGCCAATACCTGAAGCTCTTCTCCCTTCCACCCTCCTGTTAAAGGCAAATACAGTTAAACAACACAAGACCCAGCTACAAATGTCCTTTCATAGAGACCGCACGTGTGAAATTCAGAACTGCAATCTTACTCTGCCTTTTTCTCTAAAGGTCAAGATTCTACATAATTAACCATTCCTCGGAGGCTGAGAAAATCAATTAAGGGAAATGAGTACTTACCTCTTCTGCTGTCACCATTGCTATAATTGCAATTCCCTGTTCCCATACCATCTGCCAAAAATCCTGACAGGTATTTTGTAATGGTCCCTGTGTGGCAATATAATCCCATTCAATTCCACTGACAGAGACCTGAAATTAGTAAAGGTTAAAAAAAAATTAGTTTGTGTGTACAATGTATGTATGTAT
>NW_007726853.1:395786-396745 GCF_000696425.1 Galeopterus variegatus
ATGTATGTATGTATTCATAGTACTACTAAAAAAAAGTAAATTATTCAGTGCAATAAGGAAAGGCTTATATCTTGATCTGTTCCCTTGTCAATACAGTTTCCATTACTGGCCTCTTTATAAATGTATATTCTGTGAATTCACATAATATCTATGTGACTTGGGGCAATCTGCTTAAACTCTCTGAATCTCAGTTCTCATCTTAAATAAAAATACTGCCCACCTTCACAGGGCTGTTGTGACAATTGAGTCAATATATATGGCTCCTGGCATATAGTAAGTACTCAATAAGTAGCTATTATTGCTACTTATTATTATTATTGTCAACAATAATGTCAACATCATAGTATTCCCCCAAATTTCAAAATACAATTTCCCCCCGTGAAGTATTAAACATGTTGGAAAAAGTATTAGCAATTACACCAAAACCTAAATTAAATGTCAGATTGCTAGAGAAAAAAATATCTTCCTAGTTAAGGTAGTCTCACCTCTGAACTTCTGAGTCAAAATCATTCTCCATAATAACATTGTTTCCACTTAGGATTTAATGTCCTTGAGAACAGTCTAACATAACAGAGTAATTACAGGATTTGTAGTCAGGATACCTGGGTTAAATCTCTGTTGCACCATATTTAGTGATGACAATAACTGTTGCATGAGGGCACACTAAATGTAAAACCCTGTGCCAAGCAAGCCTTGTTCCACATATGCTCTCATTTAAAGCTACCAGCCCCCCAGTCACAGCTCCACACCCCCTCACTGAGCACCCACTTGGTGGCAGGCACTGTGGGTGGATACCAGGTTATAAGAGGAAACAATCACTAGGGAGGCAGGGCCTAATGGGAAACTTATGGGGTAGATATCATCATTTCCTTATTTAAAAATATGTAAAATGAGGTCCCACAATGGGTGAGCAGTAGATCTAGGAGTCAGACCCCAGACCAACCCAATTCTGAAACTCA
>NW_007726853.1:398107-407983 GCF_000696425.1 Galeopterus variegatus
TCTCCTTCCCAGGATAATGAATTGAATCTAGCCAGCATGAATATCTGGCTTTATTGAACCATCTGTTGTGAATCATCACTTTCTCCATTTTAATGGGTGTAACATTAACCCAGTTAAACCACATTATACTGTTTCCAAGAAAAAAGTGCTCTTTGAAGAACAAAATGATACTTAAAAATGATTACAGGGCCGGCCCGGTGTCGCACTGCTACAGTGAGCCGCTTGGGAAGCGCGGTGGCGCTCCCGCCGAGGGTTCGGATCCCACGTACAGACCGGTTCCCACTCACTGGCTTAGCGAGGTTTGGGGGCAACAACGAGGGTTGCGATCCCGTTGCCGGTCCCGGTCCGGTACGGGCGCGACACTGAGGGTTGCGATCCGTTGCCGGACACGAAAAAAGACAAAAAGGAAAAAAAAAAAAAATGATTACAAAGATATGCGAAGAGAACACATGGCGCCTTCATAAGCAAAAGCTTTGGTGAACAGCATCAAAAAGCCCAGTCATTTTCATTACATAAAAATGCATGTAAGTATGTGATAAGAAACATCTAGCAATTCAGTGGCTTCTGAGAGAATTAATTAGTTTTTTTCCTTTTGGCAGCTGGCCAGTATGGGGATCCAAACCCTTGACCTTGGTGTCATCAGCACTCTAACCAACTGAGCTAACCAGCCAGGCTTTGGGGAGAATTTATGAGTTAGACGTCTTCAGATATAGAAAGACAAAGTTCTAAAGCCAGGCAAAGAAGTGCTCCCTGAGTCCTAGTAACAATGTTGGGGGCAGTGGGGAGAATAGACGCATCAGCACTCTAACCAACTGAGCTAACCAGCCAGGCTTTGGGGAGAATTTATGAGTTAGACATCTTTCTAAAGCCAGGCAAAGAAGTGCTCCCTGAGTCCTAGTAACAATGTTGGGGGCAGTGGGGAGAATAGACGTGACTTTGGCACTGTCTGATAAAGGCTTTGTATCTAGCACTATTGTGTGGATTTCCCAACTTATAACATAGTTTGTCACAATGATTCAGAACTGGGGTGTTTTTAGAATACAGACATGAATACAATTCTTAACATTCTTGTAACTTAACTCAAAACTGCATGTGCTGCTATTACTCTATACATTGCTCTCACCTTAATATGTGATGCATTGATGTAACCAGTATTGTTTTCTTTAGTTGGGACCAACTCCACTCTAGCATCATCATAGGGAAGGACATCTTGGAACCGATTTCTTTCTGCATTTTCAGGGAGTCTTGCTATTGAGCACTCGCCATCAACTAGCCGTCTTTTAAGAATTCTTTCATATTCTGTGAATACCATTCCCTGTTCTAACCGTTGCTCCAGAATTTTACACTGTAAAATAGAATATGTGGAATAATATAAATATAGTCACATGTCACAGCTGCATTTTGATTGTATGTTCAAAATCTTGTTTTCAGCTTCAAGTCTAGAATTAGATACCAAAAATTCTGGGTGAAACCAAAGTTAAAATTTTAACAAGCCATAACAATAGAGCTAAAAGAACAAAACACATAAACTTATCAGTGAGAAATATAATGCAAAATTCTGTTTAAAGTTAACAATTGGCCTAAAGCAATTTGTTGAATTCATTTTCTTAAAATCTACCGTCAATTTTGTAACCCTTAAAAAACAGAACTGCCCTGGAGTACAGTAAATCCTAGAGAAGGATAATCAGTTCCAACATCTGAGAATAAATGCTTCAATTTTATAAAATATGATATATAAAATACTGAAAGTAGTAGTAAATACTGGCAACTACCCCCAGGATCCATTTGTAAACAAACTCAGACCTTTCTCATTTTGATATAATAAAACCTCATAGAAAATACATCTTAGCCACAAAGGAAGTTTAGAAAACTTTAGTAACTATTTACTCTCAAGATAAACTCTCAATATAATGAAATCAGTCAATGTCTGCTTTCTTTCCTATGTATACCCATATACATTTGTAGGTTTCTTCTTACTTTAAGACCATCAGAAATCAAGACGGCCCCAAATGGCTGGAAGAAGGTAAAGAAAATTTGGAAACAAAAAATTAATCAACATTGAAGCCTGAAATTATCTAAGACATTAGCTACACATTTGTTCCAGTTTTGAGGCCTGGATTATAAAATTCCTAAACATTCACTTATGATTATTAAATTCTATTAGAAAATTCACTAACATCCCATGAAGGCATTTTTGTAGTATTGTCCCAGAGAAGGCACAGAGCCCCGTGTGTTCTGCACATACATACCCTTTCGTCATTCGTTGCTCTGGTAGGCACTTCCTTGCCTTCATCAGGCAGAGGCAGTCGAGATAGGGAGAGTCCGTTTAGAGCAGCCAATTTAAGAGGACCAATTTTTCTGGCATCTACTCGAGTCTTTTTCATTCCCTGTAAAAATATTTATATGTATATATGAAATATACACAAATACAACCCCTTTGAAAAGAAGTTTCAGTGGACTGAAGACTGGAAACAGAGGGAGTGTTCTCCTTCGCCAACAACCATAGGAGAGATTACATTCCTACACACATCATTTGTTTAACAAACAGGAGGATGACATTCCTTTCAAGGCCAAAGCCCTGATAAGTCATCCAGATATAAGGTTTTGAAACGCAATTGGTAACAAGGCTCTGTTGTAATGAAAGGTGAGGCTCCAGACAGACAAGAGTTCCTTTCAAAACATGACACACACAAAAATCAGCTGCAGTCGACAAAAAAGGTTTTAAGTGCAACCACTTGATGGTGATAAGTTTTTATAATTAAAAAAAAAAATTCTTTAAATCATTCTGAAAAAATTAAATGCTTCTGCTTCAGCTCCCTTTGTGTATTGCCTTCTCATATCCTATTCTGCATTCTATTGCACACATGTGTAACATGGGCTGATCACTACTCCTCTCAGAATGGTCACATTTTGAAACCAGGAAAGTAAAACAGGGCTGAAATCTTCATCATGATACCAGGAGGACAGGGTATAAGAGACAGCATCAATAGAATTCTGTCTCTTGAAAACAGGTGTTTTCCTAAAGTTATTATTAAAGCTAATGATTTTCCTCTCTAAGGCAAATAAGCCTAAGAATGCTAAACCTACTTAGATATTCTACACCTCCTTGGAAGCCATAATAATTATAATGAGAGTAGCCCCAATTTGAAATGAGTGGTTCTCTCTGTTCTATCTCATATATGAAATTGGCATTATTCCAATTCCTAGAAAAGGCTGATAAACTCAAGCATCAAGATAATGGGGTAGAACAAAGGGAAAAGGCATTTTGGTAAGGGAAAAAAAGTGCTGTAAGAATGCTACTATAATTGGAGTATATGACTGGTACCTAAATCAAAAAGTTAACTATTAATTTTTAATCTTATAATTCATATTTGATCATGAGCTCCCTACATAACATGCAATCCAGACTAGGAATAGGTAGAGTCCTGGGTTAAAGTCCAGCCTCAGCACTACCATGACTGGGGGCCCAGGTGGAAGCCACGTGGGCACCCTCCTCCACCCAAACAGAAGGCAGGAGCAAGCAGCAAACACCACTTCCGCACAGATGGAAGCACCATCACCGCCACCTCAACAGCTTCCACTGCTGCAAGGATGGCTCATTGCCGCAGTAGCAGCCACAACCACCATGCAAGCGGTCTACTGCTCACTCGACTGCCCTCATATAAGGAAAGTCATCAGCAGAGCCTGGAAAAAGAGGAGGAAGTCTTTCCCCTCAAAGCCCACTCCGGAGTAAAAGAAGAATCAACTGCCCTATGGGATGACCAGACATCAATGAAGAAATACTAGAAATATGAAAAAAACAAGAAAATATGACACCATCAAAGAAATACAGTAATTCTAAAGTACCAGACCCAAGGAGCAGGAAACCCTTGAAATGACTGAAAAGGAACTCCAAGCAACAATCTTAAGGAAATTCAATGAGAAAAGGGAAGACTCAGTGAGCCAACACAATGAAATGAGAAAAAAATATCTAGAATAAGAAGGAGGAAATTTACAAAGAGATTCATACATTAAAAGGGAATGTAGCAGAACTCCTGGAACTGAAGGATTCATTCGATGAAATTAAAAATACAACTGAGAGCTTAAGCAGCAGGTAACAGCAAGCAAAAGGAAGCACTTCTGATCTCAAAGACGGTCTTTTGAAATAGCTCAGGCAGACAAAACAAGAAAAAAAGAATTTTAAAAAAATGAAGAGAGCTAACAGGCAACCTTAAGCACACAAACATCTGAATCATGGGTGTTCCAGAAGGAGAGGAGAAAGGAAAAGGCACTGAAAGCCTATTCAATGAAATAACAATGGAAAAATTCCCAGGTATAGGGAGAGACATGGACCTTCAGATCCAGGAAGCTCAAAGATCACCAAACAGATTCAATCCAAAAAAATCCTCTCCAAGACACATTATACTCAAATTGGCAAAACTCAAAGACAAGGAGAGACTCCTAAAAGCAGCAAGAGAAAAGCATCAAGTCATCTATAAGGGAGCCCCCATCAGACTAACAGCAGACTTCTCAACTAAAACTCTACAGGCCAGAAAAAAATGGGATGATATACTCAAAATACTAAAAGAAAAAAACAAGACAAGGAGAGACTCCTAAAAGCAGCAAGAGAAAAGCATCAAGTCATCTATAAGGGAGCCACCATCAGACTAACAGCAGACTTCTCAACTAAAACTCTACAGGCCAGAAAAAAATGGGATGATATACTCAAAATACTAAAAGAAAAAAAACTGCCAGCCAAGAATACTATACCCAGCTAGGCTATCCTTCAGAAACGATGGAAAAAAATGTATATATTTCCCAGGAAAACAAAACTATGGGGCCCAAGGCCAGCCCGTGGCTCACTCGGTAGAGTGCGGTGCTGACAACACCAAGCCAAGGGTTGAGATCCCCTTACCGGTCATCTTTTAAAAAAAAAAAAACTATGGGGCCCACCAACATACAACTAGTCCTGCAAGAAATTCTCAAGGGAGTCCTGTATCCAGAATCTGAAAAACAATAACCACTAAGATGAATACATAAAAAAGAACAAAAACCCACTGGTAGAACAAAAATGCAAATGAAAAGAGAAAGAAACTTAATCTCACCACCTCAAAAAAACCAACAAACAAAGAAGATGAATAATAAAAGGGTAAGAAGGAAAGAAAAGATATTTAAAACATCTAAACAAAAAGCAATAAAATGCCAGAAGTAAGACAATATGTTTCAATAAAAAGGCTAAATGTGAATGGATTAAACTCCCCACTCAAAAGACACAGACTGACAGACTGGATTAAAAAGCTAGACCCAACTATATTCTATCTTCAAGAGACTCACCTCACCCGTAAAGACATACACAGACTAATATAGTGAAGGGATTGAAAAGACATACCATGCAAATGGAAACCAAAAACAAGCAGGAGTAGCTATACTTATATCAGATAAAATAGACTTTTAAAACAAAAACCAGAAAAAGAAACAAAGAAGGCAACTATATATATATAATGATAAAGGGATCTATCCAGCAAGAAGACATAAAAATCATAAAAATCCAGGCATTCAACACCAGAAAACCAAAAGAAAGAGAGAGACCACAATATGATAACAGTGGGGAACCTGAATACCCCTCTCTCAGCACTGGACAGATCATCTAGGCAACAAATCAACAGAGAAACAGGATTTAGACTATAGACTGATTGGATCTGGTAGATATCTTCAGAACATTTCATCCAACAACTATAGAATATATGTTCTCTTCAGCACACGGAACATTCTCCAGGACAGACCACATGTTAGGTCACAAATCAAGTCTCAGAAAATTTTTTAAAAATCAGAATCATTTCAAGTATCTTTTCAGACCACAACAGAGTAAAACTAGAAATCAATAACAAGTAAAACTCAGGAAACTATACAAATACATGGAAATTAAACAACAGGCTCCTGAATGACCAATGGGTCCAAGAAGAAATTAAACAGGAAATCAAAAAATTTCTTGAAACTAACAAAATAGACACATCATACCAAAACCTGTGGGCTACTGCAAAAGTAGGACTAAGAGGAAAGTTTACTGCAATAAATGCTTACATCAATAGAAAGATTTCAAATAAGCAACCTAAGGTTACACCTCAAAGAACTAGAAAAACAAGAACAATCCAATCCCCAAATTAGTAAACATAAAGTAATAATTAAGATCAGAGCAGAACTAAATGAAAGAAAGACCCAAAAAATGATACAAAAATCCATGAAACAAAATGTTGTTTTTTTGAGAAGATAAACAAAAAAAAGAAGAGAGAAGGGGCTGGCCCGGTGGCGCACTCGGTAGAGTGCGGCACTTAGGAGCGCGGCGGCACTCCCGCCGAGGGTTCGGATCCCAAATAGAGACCGGTCCGCTCACTGGTTGAGCGCAGTGCAGGCGCGACACCGAGGGTGGCGATCCCATTACCGGTCACGAAAAAAGACAAAAAAAAAAGGAAAAAAAAAAGAGAAGACCCAAATAACAAAATTTGGATATGAAAAAGGAGACATTACAACTGATACCACAGAAATGCAAAGAATCATTAGAGACTGCCATACACAACTATATGCCAACAAATTCAAAAACCTGGAGGAAATGGATAAGTTTCTAGACACATACAAACTACCAAGACTTAACCAAGAAGAAACAGAAAACCTGAGCCGACCAATAGTAAGCAACAAGATTGAAACAGTAATCAGCAGTCTCCCAACAAAGAAAAGCCCAGGACCAGATGGCTTTTTACTGCTGAATTCTACCAAACCTTTAAAAGGAATTAATACCAATCGTCTCCAAACTATTCAAAAAAATTGAATGAGACCATTCTCCCAAACTTATTCTATGAGGATAGCATCACCCTGCTACCAAAACCAGACAAAGATACAACAAAAAAAGAAAACCACAGGCCAATGTCTCTGATGAACATAAATGCAAAAATCCTCAACAAAATATTAACAATCAGAATACAGTAACACATCACAAAAATTATACACCATGATCAAGTGGGATTCATCCCAGGGAGGTAAGTAAGGATGGTTCAACATACACAAGTCAATAAATGTGATATACAACATCAACAAAATCAAGGGCAAAAACCATATGATTATCTCAATAGACACAGAAAAAGCATTTGGCAAAATTCAATATCTCTTCATGATAAAGATGCTCAGCAAATCAGGTATAGAAGGAAAGTAATTCAGCACAATGACAGCCATATATGACAAACCCACCACCAACATTATCCTGAATCATCCTTAAGAATAGGAACGAGACAAAGATGCCCACTCTTACCACTACTATTTAACATAGTATTACAAATACTAGCCAGAGCAATCAGGTAAGAGAAAGAAAGGACATCCAGACTGGAAAATACAAAATCGTACTGCCCTGTTTACAGATGATAGGTAAAACCTAAAGAGTCTATCAAAAAACTCTTAGAGCTGATAAACAATTTCAGTAACATTCAAAATCAACACCCAAAAATCAGTAGCATTTTTATCCTCCAATAATGAACTAGCAGAATAAGAAATCAAGAAAGCAAGCCCATTTACAGTCATCACCAAAAAAAAATAAAATACCTTGAAATCAATTTAACTAAGGAGGTAAAAGATCCTTATAATGAGAACTACAAATCACTACAGAAAGAAATTAAAGACACCAAAAGGTGGAAAGACATCCCATGCTCATGGACTGGAAGAATTAACATTGTGAAAACATCCATACTAACCAAAGTGATCTACAGATTCAACACAATCCTCATCAAAATACCAATGACATTCTTTACAAAAACAGAAAACAATCCTAACAGTCATATGGAACAACAAAAGACCCTGAATAGCCAAAACAGTTCTAAGCAAAAAGAATTAAGGGGAAGGCATAACACTATGTGACTTCAAATTGTACTACAAAACTATCGTAACCAAAACAACATGGTTCTGGTGTAAAAAGAGACACTCGGACCAATGGAACAGAATAGAGAAGCCAGAAATTAACCCACATACTTACAGCCAACTGATCTTTGACAAAGGCAACAAGTACATACACTGGGGAAAAGACTGCCTCTTCAATAAATGGTATGGGAAAATTGGACATCCATATGCAAAAGAGTGAAACTAGACCTGTACCTCTCACCATATACCAAAATCAGTTCAAAACAGATTAAAGTCTTAAGTATAAGACCTTAAACTATAAAACTCCTAAAAGAAAACATAGGGGAAACACTTCAGGAAGGAGGACTGGGCAAAGACTTTATGAATAAGACCCCAAAAGCACAAGCAATGAAAGAAAAAATAAACAAATGGGATTCTATGAAACTAAAGAGCTTCTGCACAGCAAAGGAAACAATCAACAGAGTGAAAAGACAACCATGGAATGGGGAAAAAAATCTGCAAATTATGCATCTGACGAAGGATTAATATACAGAATGTACAAGGAACTCAAACAACTTCACAGTAAAAAAAAAAAAAAACTCAAATAATCCAATTAAAAATGGGCAAAGGAGCTGAATAGACATTTTTCAAAGAAAGACATACAAATGGCCAACAGACACACGAAAAAGTGCTCAACATCACGAGGCATCAGGGAAATGCAAATCAAAACCACACTGAAGTATCATTTCACCCCAGTAAGACTGGCTATTATCAAAAAGACTGAGAATAACAAATGTTGACAAGGACCTGGAGAAAGGGGAACCCTTCTACACTATTGGTGGGATTGTAAATTAGTACAGACATTATGGAAAACAGTACGGAGATTTCTCAAACAACTACAGATAGATATACCATATGATCCAGCAATCCCATTTGTGGATATATATCCAAAGGAATGGAAATCATCATGTCAAAGGGATACCTGTACTCCCATATTTATGGCAGCTCTATTTAGATCAGCCAAGATATGGAAACAACCTAAATGTCCATCGACAGATGACTGGATAAGGAAAATGTGGAATATATACACAAAGAAATACTACTCAGCCATTAAAAAGAATGAAATTTTGCCATTTGCAGCAACACGGATGAGCTTGGAGAAAATTATGTTAAGTGAAATAAACCAGGCACAGAAAGAGAAATACCACATGTCATCACTCATAAGTGGGAAGTAAAAAAGAAAGAAAGACCAACCACAACATTACATTGAATTTTCAGGAGAGAACAGATCTATGGTTACTAGAGGTGGGAAAGGGGGAGGGAGAGCAGGGTAGGGAGAAATCAGGTAAGGGACACAAAGAGTAATTATGATTTGTAATAATCAACATGCTAATATTGATTTGGTGGTCCTCACATACTGTCAACTCTGTAAACCATAAATATGTATAATCAATTATATTTCAATTTAAAAGTAAATTAAAACAAAAATGAAAATATATTCCAGACAAAGACTAACAACAATTCTAAAAAAAAAAGTCCAGCCTCTGACTGACTTCTTTCAGACAAGTCACTTTTCCTAAGCCTCATCTAGACAGAAAATGACAGAGACAGACACACACACACACACAGATTAAAAGGTTCCTGCTTAGGCTAAAATTTCATGATTCTAACATGGGTAGAAAACTGTAGTGTGCTGGTAATGTTTAATAACCAGCTCCCAGGAGAAAAAGTTCTGATCATTTGCTGATTTCCATGGTGTAAATACTCCTATCACAGCCAATTTCCAGCTGCCAATGTGACATCAACTGGCTCACAAGATTCCTGAAAATTTAAGTCGGCTCTTGCCAGTCAATATGAGCTGGCTCCAGCACTTCTCTGCTTGAAAATGACTCAAAATGCCCCACACTGATACGATGGATAAAGCTGATTGACTGTAAGGTGAGTTCAAAAACCACTATTGAAAAAAGGTACATAGGGGTCGGCCCGGTGGCGCACTGCTACAGTGCGCCGCTTGGGAGC
>NW_007726853.1:408376-409511 GCF_000696425.1 Galeopterus variegatus
TACGGGCGCGACATTGAGGGTTGCGATCCATTGCCGGACACGAAAAAAGACAAAAAAAAAAGGGAAAAAAAAAAGAAGAAGAAAAAAGGTGCATAGAGTCAAATTTACACTTGACTATCCCTTAATTAGCCCTTAGAGTACAAGTACATGGCTTTAAATGCATAACCTCTGCAGTGATTTCTTATGTGAGAACCACCACACAAGACCAGAGGGTGCAAAAAAAAAGAAAATCTTTATGGAGATATATAAGCACCCAAACCAGTCTGCTTTTAAGATAACAATCAAGTCCCTGGAGGTGGAGATGGGAGGAGAATTAGAAAATGTTCCTTCTTGTCTGCAATTTATTTCACTGTTTTTAATACTAAACCTCTATGACCTTAATTCACATTATTGTATTTAACAAGATAATGACAATCCCTTGTTACTATGAAGGGGTCAGAGGGCATAGTAAAGGTTTGGCCTCTTCAATTCTTGGGAAGTCAGTAAGTTAAATGTATGATGCAACCTCACAGTAACAAGCTAATACTGACTGAGCACTTTCGATGTGCCAGGACCTCATTTTATTACCCCCAAAACTCTTTGGTCATTTCATTTACAAATGAGAAAACTGAGTCACAGAGATTAAATAGATTGCCCAAGGTCAGATAGCTGCCTCTTTTCTAAAGTAATCAGTGTCAAAACAATAAAAACAATCTTTCATTAAAATAAGTTGTGCTGAATTATATAATTCAGAAGGCATTTTTTCATGCCCAACCTCATGCGGGACTTAATGCCATGAAGCAAGCAGAGCAGGGATGACTGTCCCTGTGTTACATGCATGGAAGCTGAGGTTCTGATGCCTGAAGGGTCCCGCCCACCAAGCAGAGAACTAAGAAATGGCAGGGTCTAGAGTCAGACCCAAGGTTTTTAACTCTTAGGACCTGTACTCTCACCTCTTGACCAAAGCTGCCATACAAGCAAAAAGAAGGGGACAAAAACATCATCCAGTCACATAATTTTATTAATATTGTGGGTCTTAAAAATCGATGAGAAAAAAAATTTGTATTTTAAAAGAACCAAACTGATCAAAGTTAGATTTATTTAAACCTGCCAGGTCCCATTGAAAACAAACAGGGATAAAATAGGCTTGAATACT
>NW_007726853.1:410112-413897 GCF_000696425.1 Galeopterus variegatus
AAAGAGTGTTAACTGTAAACGGACCATGTCCACTGGCTCAGGGACTCAGGTAGAGTTAGGTCGGAAAACCCACCCCACACAATGTCCCAGCCCTAAATCACAGCTCATTAGCCCTTACCCTCAACTCGGTCCACCTGAGGAATTGGCCTTCACTGCTCAGGTAGGTAAGACTGTACCCTCAGGAAAAATTAAAAATAAAATTCAGACTCCAAATTGAATCACATTTAAATCCATGGCACTTTTTAAAGTAGTTTTCCTCTACACATACTGATCTACTTCATAAGCACTATAATTATTGTTTCTTTCCTACTTATCAAGATGTTCGCAGCATCACAGAGGATCTCATCCTCTAGCCCAGAACCACACTTGACATGGGCCCTCAAGTCTGATGCACAGCCAAGCAGAGATGCAGGAGGAGAGTCCTAGCTACCAGGACCCTGGAAGCCAATGGAGAGAGCATGGATGCCCTCAGCGCTTTGGCTTGGCTGCAGTGCAAGGCATGGGAAGCAGAGGTGTGGGCCAGGAGGAGCCAGAGCCAGAGCAGTGCAACAACATGACTTAAGTGGACGTGCTTCATGACAAAGCCACAAATGCTTAGTCAAAGGTTGAGGACTCAAAGTTTAAAAGTTTCAGCGGAAAGACAGAAGAGCAAGACTTCAACAAGCAATTCTTCCTTAATAAAGTATTTTGTACAGTATACCTTGGTGCAGAACAGTACAGAAGAGAACAAGTTGCAGAGATAAATGTGTGTTTAAAATTCCAGTTCACTCACTTACCAGTTGTGTGATCTATAAAAGTTACCTAACATCTCAGAGTCTATTTCTTCATCTGTAAAACCAGTATAAATAGGCTTGTTGTAAACGGGACACAGTAAAGTAGATGAAGTGCTGGGCACATGGCCAATGCTCTGAGAATGACAGCTGGTGAGGATGTTGTTATTCTCTTTTATGTATTACTTCAAATAGGTATGAAGGGCTTCATTCATATTCATTGTGATACTGAATATTAAAATTATTAATATTAGGAACACATCCCTGCATGCTTCTCTCATCACTTGAGCAAACTATACCAATCCAGCCCCGGGGTGCTGCATCGCCTGGCGACATACGGTATTCCACTGAGGCAGACAGGATATCAGAATCGCAAGGGATTTACATGGAAGTTTTAATGGGCGGCTAACAAATATCAGCAAAGTCATGGAATTTTACCTTCCTTTTCCTTAACACCACCTCATTAACACACTTCATTCACTCTCTCCATCCCATTCCACAGAGCCTCATACATGTACCTTTTCACATCATCTAACTTATCTCTAACAGAACCATTAAATTTTCATTGCTCCCTACGGCTTCCATAAACTTAAAAACGTATTCAAAATAAGACAAAAATAAAGCAACATGGTGGGAGGGATGAAAAACATTAAAAGAACAAGAGACAAATCTGAAAAAACATCAGAAGTAATGAGTCAAAGAAAAAAAGGATACAGTGCAGATGTTGAGAAAACAGGTATAAAGGGCACTGTTCTGGGTTGTGTGCGGCACACCTGCTCCTTGAGGGGCTTACCCCTAATGGTGGAAGTCCTTCCACAATGTTCTTCTTTCCAGAAAGGAGATCTGACACCGGCCTTTTCTTCAGAGAGTCCCTCCTCGCTCGGTACCTCCCTGAGGTCGTGAGGTCAGACTCCGACATGGAGGGTGACAGCAGCCCATCTCTTCTGGGCCGCTGGGCTTCAACAACCACGTGAATGGGGCTGACGTCCCGCACCCTCTGCTCAGTCTCTGTGATGTGGGCCTTGGGCTCGAGGATGTGCAGAGGGCTGGTGACTGCAGCGACTGCAGCACAAGGGCAGCTCGGCTGTGGGTCCCGGCAGTAGCTGCCCAGCTGCCTGGCAGGGAGGGTGGCCAATGCCTTGTTTTCCTCCTCAAAATCTTCTTCTTCGCTGCTATGGATCAGCATGGTGGCGTCTGAGAGAGACTTTTTGTGACCATATCTCAAGCTTTCCTGCTCTTCAGTCTCTTCTTGTTTCATCCTTTCAGTGAAGACATTTGGCTGGGAGCCTGCCAAGATGGCCCGCGGTGCCACATCTGCCGCCGAGGCTGACATGGTCCTCTCCTTGAGCCTCAGGCCTTCAAAGCCATGGGTCAGGCCGGCCAGCTCAATGCTGTTCCTCTTTTGTAACTGGGCATGCCGTGCCGCGGTGAGGGGCTCACTGACCTCCTGCAGAGAATGGGCCACAGGCAGGCTGTCCTCCTGGAACGTCTGCACCGAGTGATGCACTCGCCTGGTGATGAGATCCGGGTTGCTGCTGCTGATGTAGAGGTGGCGGGACAGGTCTGGGGTGCTGTTGGCGGGCCTCGGGTATGGGTAGGGCGGGGGCGGGCGGTACACCTGTGTTCTCATGATGTTCGGAGCAGGGTAATCCTGGGCCTGCAGCTGCACGTTGGTCAGCTCAGGCACACTGACAGCACCCACCACAGGCCGCCTCTCAGCCGGGTAGGGGTAAGGAGACTGGCTATGGAAACTGGAATTCAAGTTGAACGGATAGTGGGCTGACTGGGGAGAGGTCAAATGCACGTGCTCCCGAATTTCAGGTTGGCTGTAAACCAGCGCATCGGGCCTGCTGTAAGCATAAGAGTTGCCGATATTGAGGTTCCTCAGCGAGTGGCTCTGCCTTTCTGCATGCACCATCCCCCTGTTGAGCTGCTTCATGACAGTCTCATAATCCGGGGTCGGGCGGTATGATGGGGGGATCAGGGCACTGTGCCGATGTGACGGGACATAGTCGGGTCTCATGACGTCACTCCCAGTAATGCTTGGGTTGGAAGACATAGGTGAGGGCTGCAAGTAGGGTTGAGGGTTATTTAAAGAGTTAGTGCTATGTGCACTGTAGATGCTGCCATTACGGATTCGACCATTGAAGTCAATCTGGGCTCTATCCAAACTTGTCTGAGAGTGACAATAGTATCCATTCTGGTTGGGCACAAAGAGGTTATCTGAAAAAATAAGTTGAAAATGTACTTTAAAAAGAGATTTTTTTAAATGACATCTTTAAATTAGACTAATTATTCCAGCCAAATATTGAGATAAGCCCTGAACTTTGATGACATTTTTACCATGGCTTGTAAAAATCCAAGCTAAAATGGCCTTTACCCACACTATCTCAGTGACCCTGGGAGCCTCGGCTTCCCCATCTAGAATGGAGATGGATCTGCCTATGTAAAGGCTGGCATTCAGGATCTGGCCCTCAAAGATCAGTCAAATCTAAGTCCCATATTAAGAGTATAATTGTACCACGGAACACTGTCTTTTTCTGAAAGTTAAAAACGTGTTTTACTAGAGATATGAAATAGACATTCTGGAATTCAGGGAATTTGAGGCAGAGATACTGTTAAAGGCACTAAGCCACTGACTCTGCTTTCTCTCCCTTGTTCATGCTGAGCTAGTTCAAGCACCAACTATCTGTAAACATTTCTATAACTGGAATTTTAGACTGTTTGTGTAAATTCTTCCAGAATGAAGATACAAGCTTCGACTATAAAAGGGCAATGGTACAGCAGGATCTGAGCTTCCCCAGTCCAACAGTTTCACCAGTAGCTGCACTTCCCATTAAAGGTCCAGAAGCCAAGAAGAGCCAAGCCGAGTTAGCTGAAGCTGCCCCTGCCCTGCCCCATGCTTCAGGAAGATTTGGACCCATGGCTAACAGAATCAGGAGTGACTTAATCCCACAGTGGCTGTGTGTGGAACCTGTCCAGGGCTGGAAGGGACCGTGTTTCTTCCAGCCAATC
>NW_007726853.1:414562-415014 GCF_000696425.1 Galeopterus variegatus
ACAGTGGCTGTGTGTGGAACCTGTCCAGGGCTGGAAGGGACCGTGTTTCTTCCAGCCAATCTGCAGCTCACTTGAAACACTGTTACTGATGAGAGTGATTTCTAATACTTCAAAGAAACTCACCAGTCAAGTCCTTCAGAGAACAGTTTCCTCTGAAAAGCATTCTTTTTGAGCTTCAAAAGCTCCACGATTAAATAACAACTGATTTTACACAGAGTATAGGGTAAATGTTTAATGAATGCTTAAGATTCAGCTTTGGGGGCACTGTCGTAAATACAGTTCCCTATACTTGTCACGTGAAATCTGCAGCAATCAAATGTTTAAACCTTTACAATGGGAAGGTCTCGGTCAGGAAAAAAACTAAGTCAGCCCAGGGCATCTTTGCCAGAAAGCAATTAAGGCTAAAGGGGTAGTATTAAAAGGACATAAAAACCAGCTTGAAGGAGTTCTCA
>NW_007726853.1:415317-417308 GCF_000696425.1 Galeopterus variegatus
GCAATTAAGGCTAAAGGGGTAGTATTAAAAGGACATAAAAACCAGCTTGAAGGAGTTCTCACTGGCCAAATTTATGATCATCTGAGTATCAAAATTTGATAACGCATGTTTTCTACATACATCCAAGAACTTGAATATAATGGCTACTATGAATCCAGGATGGCTATAATCATGACAACAATCTGGGGTGTAAGTTTAGCCAAAATATATCCAGGCTTTGGGATCTCCAAATCGTTATAGATTTATTCATAGTAATAACTGTGTAAGGCATTGCAGAAATAGTGTACTTTACCTTGGGAAGAAGCATACGGTTCTGGATAATGTCCATTGTAATGCAGCTGGGGTGGGGGGGGCATCCCATAGGACTGGGGCTTAGGCTAAGAAATGGAAAGTTAGACACAGGACTAAAACACATTGCCTATGTGGTACAGGTAAAGTAATTCTCTGCTGGATTCTTTCCCTTCATTAAAAAACTTCTAAAGTGGAGTCAAATGTATTATATATGGAAAATAAACATGAAGACACAGTAGATCCAACCAGATCTATCATTTTCAACGTCTCTCCTAATGGCAATACCAAGCCCTATGCACTGATACCAAGGACATTAGACAGCACAAGAAAATCTGCATCCAAAAAGTTAAGAGCAAGAAGGAATAGACACAAATTTCCTTGTATAAACATTTGAATAGAAGGCACTTATATGCAGTATATTCAATCTTATTAGACAAAGTCATCTAGCATTTTAAATATGTACCAACTTATAATTATTCTTGGTTAATAATCGAACTCGTTAATATTAGGTTGGACCTAATATTTAAATATGTGTAATGTAATAATATAAATATTAGAAAATCACCTTGTCTTTGGCTAAAAATCATCAAATATCAGCATACTTTTATGGTTCAAACTTTAACACCACCAAAAGTGTATTTTATTAAGGAAAATGACCTCACTAAAAAAAGAAAGTAATCGTATTTTCCTTCTTTCTTACCAGAGACATCCTTGAAGAAGACCTCCTCCTGATGGGGTTCACTGTGATGGTCTGAGTTTGCCTATAAAATAAGACATCTTTGAGAAGAGAGCACACATACTTCCTAATTCTACCAAGATAAATTAAGATATAGGACGGTAAAATGATAAATCTTCTAAGGCAAAAAAAAATAAACTACACCAATCATAAATTAGAGAAGAGAAAGGAGATTCTCTGTCATCATGTGCGTCCCTCAGCCCTTTCCTGTATCCCAAACCCTCAGTCCATACTCTGTGAGGCTCCTCACAGAGCACCATAGCCTGGACCATCAGAGGGCTTGCTGCAGTATCTTTCCCTGTCCCATCCAGGTAACACCTGTGCAGCGACAGTAAGCAGGGAGGAAAGAGAGGAGGCAACATCGCCCACCAGCTCATCCCAAGGGAAGCAGGATTCTGTGCAAATGCGTCTCTCCTGCAGGTTGGGTGAGCACTGAGCGTCTCCACTAACAGTCCTGGGGGTGACCAGACCCAAAGCCTGAAGAAATAGGAACTGCCTGTAATTAGAAGTCTGTTACCTACAGACCACAAAAGATAATAAAGAGATAAGTTGATAATGTTGGTGACATTTCCTCTAAAAAATTATGTTAGTTTAGGGAAAACAAAAAAGTAGAAAATTTGGTTCAGTGGGCCTGTGGTAAACCCATTTACTGTTCTTTGCAAGAAACTTTTGACTGGTATTAAATATATTTTTTAAAAAGCAATTAAGAGTATTAAGGAGCATTGACTGAACTTTGATAATTTGAGATTTTAAACTATGAGGGTACTTGAAAAAGTCTGTGGAGAAACAGAATTGAAAGATAATATGACTTTTTCCATGAACCATTGGAAGTACCCTCATGTTCACACAGCAAATTCCATCTTTGAATAAATAATTAGGTAAAAGAGGAATAAGAAATAGAAAAGCCTGGGCCGGCCCGGTGGCGCACTGGATAGTGCGCCGCTTGGGAAGCGCGGCGGCGCTC
>NW_007726853.1:417814-435915 GCF_000696425.1 Galeopterus variegatus
AAAAAAAAAAAAAAAAAAAAAAAAGAAAGAAATAGAAAAGCCTATTTGTAGTCATTTTTTTTTAAACAGAGGCAGGATTTTTTTGTTCCTGCATGTGGTCAGTTTTATTGCAAATAAGGTCTAGGAACCTAAACACATTGGATTCTTAGCTTTGTTGATGACATTTAATTTTGTCAAAGCGCTTTTTTTTTAAACCATCTATTCCTGGCTCATGAGCTTATGTGACATATAATTACTGATAACAAAAATATTTTGTGATCTTTGGTTATAGTGTTCTAAAGACTAATTACTAAAAAACCCATTATCACAAAGGGAACATTCTATCTATTTAATAAGCAAATTTAACAATAATAAGCAATATTATCAATCAATAATATCAAGCTTATCGTCTTATGTCTCATAAATTAACATTATTCTTAGCACTCTAATAACTAGTTATCTTATATTTGAACCCTGAGTATTAGCTTATTATTACAAGACTCTTGAAATAAAAAGAAAACTAGTGCATATTAGGAACTTAACATCAGGTGACTACAGCCGCCTTTGCTAGTTGACTTTTGTTTTTTGTTTTGTTTTTGGCAGCTGGTCAGTATGGGGATCCGAACCCTTGACCTTAGTGTTATAATACCACGCTCTAACCAGCTGAGCTAACCTGCCAGCCAGTGGTTGACTTTTTAAAAATAATTTCCTTTCATTATCATTGGAAAGTACTCAGGTTGCTGATGAAAAACAGATGTCTCTTTTCCAAAGGATGTTCCATTCTTCTAGCACTTAATGTTAGTGAAACAAGTCTGCATGGTGTGCCTGGGCTTTTAAAAAAAATACTTCCTAACTGCACATTAATATCCTCCTTGAAATTAGTGTCCAGAATTGGAGGACACTGCATTTTGTAGCCTTGAAATTTACTTTGCCGCTGGTTATTCTCCACTGTCAGGCCTACGTTTAGGCAAACTGGGTCCTTTGAACTCTATACTCAGTCTATCAGAGACTCACCATCTAGATGAACTGAACGTTTAAAGTACTATAAATTCAGAAATAGGGAGAAAGGGTTGCTGATAGAATCTTTTATCAACAAACTCCAACAACATGTCCCTAGTTGCCGAGCCTGGGGCAAAAATAAAATGCAAGTGTGTTAAACACAAGCTCCAAGGACGCAGCACGTAGGAGTCCGGGCGGCAACTCCCACACTCGCTATCTATCCTGGCAGCCTTGCTGGCAGCACCCGGTATGGAGGTGAACACCACCCACCGCAGGAGCCGGTTCTGCTAAACACAAAACAAACCAGTACATCTTCCACCTGCTAAGTTGTTTGACTGTGGCAGCCTAGGCCAAGGCTCAAATATTCTAACCTCCTCTTTCTTCTTGGCTTTGTTCTTGTAAATGCGGTTTACTCTGAGATCAACTATCCTCAACTGTGGTTGACTTTTTAAAAATAATTTCCTTTCATTATCATTGGAAAGTACTCAGGTTGCTGATGAAAAACAGATGTCTCTTTTCCAAAGGATGTTCCATTCTTCTAGCACTTAATGTTAGTGAAACAAGTCTGCATGGTGTGCCTGGGCTTTTAAAAAAAATACTTCCTAACTGCACATTAATATCCTCCTTGAAATTAGTGTCCAGAATTGGAGGACACTGCATTTTGTAGCCTTGAAATTTACTTTGCCGCTGGTTATTCTCCACTGTCAGGCCTACGTTTAGGCAAACTGGGTCCTTTGAACTCTATACTCAGTCTATCAGAGACTCACCATCTAGATGAACTGAACGTTTAAAGTACTATAAATTCAGAAATAGGGAGAAAGGGTTGCTGATAGAATCTTTTATCAACAAACTCCAACAACATGTCCCTAGTTGCCGAGCCTGGGGCAAAAATAAAATGCAAGTGTGTTAAACACAAGCTCCAAGGACGCAGCACGTAGGAGTCCGGGCGGCAACTCCCACACTCGCTATCTATCCTGGCAGCCTTGCTGGCAGCACCCGGTATGGAGGTGAACACCACCCACCGCAGGAGCCGGTTCTGCTAAACACAAAACAAACCAGTACATCTTCCACCTGCTAAGTTGTTTGACTGTGGCAGCCTAGGCCAAGGCTCAAATATTCTAACCTCCTCTTTCTTCTTGGCTTTGTTCTTGTAAATGCGGTTTACTCTGAGATCAACTATCCTCAACTTTAGCACACAAGAGAAAATGATGCAACTGTTGCTTGTGATATCCAAACTTGTGGGGCAGTTACTATGCTGATGGGCGCTGCTAAAAATGAGACAGCTAAATTAATCTTAGATGAAATCACTAGAATGTATGCACTGGAAAAGACACTAAAAGAGGCTACGTAGGCCATGCAAAGTAAATATTACTTGTTGAAACTATGCTAAGGACTGTACGTGATTATGTCATGGAACCTGAACACCAACCCCATAAGGGAGGTCCGGTTATTATACTAGTTTTACAGATAGGGAAACCGATACTTAGATTAAGTAAGTCGTTCTTGGCCACGTGGCATAGAAGTAGAACCAGCACTTGAACCAGCCGGGTCCGTCAGATTCCTGAGCATGGGCCTCTGACAATTATCTGCCTGGCCCCCTCCCCAGCCCCTACTAATGTGTAAGCTCTATGGAGGCAAGAGGACATACCGTAGCATCACTGGGGCCTGGCACACGAGGATGCCCCCAGATGTTTGTTGGGCAAATGAATGACAGTGAGGACTGAAGTTGCTGCTCGTTACTAAGCATTTACACTTGAGCTCATATTTCTGAGAGTTGTCTGCATTTTGTTTTGTGGGCTTCCTTTCTCATAGGAGATTCGTATTATCTTTTAATTGTTATTTTTCCACGAACTTTTTGAAGTACCCTCGTATATATATATATTTATAGCTAGTGAAGGGGAGTGAGATTTTGATGAACAAAATATGCAATGAATGGCGGAAATACCTAGAGAATGCTTGTCTCAATGACTTTCCTCTCGAGGCTGCTATAATGAGGGTGAGGAAGAACAAAAGCTCTCCCTCCCTCCCTACGCTGGGGCCGGCCAGAGCGGCATGTCTAGGCTGCTTCATGGTTGCTGCTCTGGCTCTGAGATGCCCATCCCCACTTGCGCAATGAATGGCGGAAATACCTAGAGAATGCTTGTCTCAATGACTTTCCTCTCGAGGCTGCTTTAATGAGGGTGATGAAGAACAAAAGCTCTCCCTCCCTCCCTACGCTGGGGCCGGCCAGAGTGGCATGTCTAGGCTGCTTCATGGTTGCTGCTCTGGCTCTGAGATGCCCGTCCCCACTTGGCCCCTGCCTCAGGTGTAGCTTTCTGGCATTGCAGGCACGGAGGACAAGGCTGGCAGAGAACNAATGAGGGTGAGGAAGAACAAAAGCTCTCCCTCCCTCCCTACGCTGGGGCCGGCCAGAGCGGCATGTCTAGGCTGCTTCATGGTTGCTGCTCTGGCTCTGAGATGCCCGTCCCCACTTGGCCCCTGCCTCAGGTGTAGCTTTCTGGCATTGCAGGCACGGAGGACAAGGCTGGCAGAGAACATCACAGGTAACTGGGAATACTGATGGTGGGAGGGATCCTGGCTTCACTCTAGCTCCATGAAATGTGTGGTTTTCAAGGGTTATACTAACCTTCACCCATATGAGGACCCACTCAGAGAGGGAAGCTGCCTCTCTTCAGCTCTAGCAGAGGGTCCATGTCCCCAAGTCTTGTTTGGGAGGGAGGGGAGAGATCCCACTGGTTAGCCCCGTGGCTGCTCCTCAGTGCCCCTCCCTCCACCCTGCTCTTTTCAATGGCTCCATGGGAACCACTGGGGGCCCAGAGCACCGGAATAGGATGGGGCCTGCTCCATCTGTTTCCAAGCTTTCTACAGTTGCTCCAAGCCCTGCAGTAGGCCTAGAAGAAGATGGGGATCCCCTCTCCCTTTCTAGGCAGGGCCTACTCCAGGAAGTCTCCTGACCACAAACGTCTGCAGAACAGAGGTGGACATGGCCACTGTGTCCCCAACAGCCCTAAGCTACAGGAACCACTCACCAACTATCTCACTGCACATGAGCAGCCTGCTGCTGACGGGAATCCAAGTTTCCCCTCCAGAGAAAGTCGCTTGAGCCCTCTATGGCTTGGCTCTGCAGGTGAGAGAATACCATCCTCCCCTTCGCCCACAGAAAGAGGAGAAAAAAGCCCCTTCACCAAGAACCCTTTAGATTCCTTCCCTCTCCCAGCCTTTTCCTCATATAAATTAAGGAGGCTGATTATAGCATGACCAGTTCTGTGGCTTGGGATGGGGGAGAGGGTGTTGGAAGAAGCTTTTAACCTAATACATGGACATTATTACCTCATTCAATTCCTCATCCAACCCTAAAGTAACGGTTCTATTATCTCCATTTTATAAATAAAAAACCAGAGAGACTGTTATCTATCTAACACTTTTAAGGCTTGGGTGACATAAAAAGATGATTCTGCTGCCTAAAGTACTATGTTTGGGTGGCAGAGTGAAGACTGCTGAATCATGCCGTCATATAAATACTAAAATATAGTTATCTTGTTCAAGAGTGGATGAATCACATAAAGCCATCCCAAACACCATCATATTATAGATCAGGACTGGGGGTGAAGGGACACTAGGAGTAAAGTCTTCTTCTCTATGCAAGTAGAACCCATCTCCTGAGCCACCTGTCACCCCAGCCTGGACCAGACTGTCCAGTTCCAGGCCAGCTGCAGTTATGTTAAATGGCCATCGCACTTGAGTTTACCCATCAGGACCGTGAGACCAAGTCAACCAATACTTCAGAATTACTATAATAGTAAATGTGACGAAATAATCTACATTGAGAGCCTTAAAAGAAATGGCCATAAAAACTAAAGATATCTTAGTTTTATAACCCATCAATATTAGAGGCAAATATTAAAGGCTTCATTTACTTTGCATGGGAAAAAAGTGCTGACAATGAAATATATTCGTTTCCCACAGAATTAATCATAAATAACAATATAGGAATAGTTCACAGAAATGGACTTCCATAATCTACTGGAAGAGATTAAAAACAAAATTTATACAGAAATTAAAAACAAAATTTGGATAACAGTCGTCCTTTAAACATAATTACTCCATTTTAAAAAGACTCAGACGTTCCTTATAAAGACATAATATATGCAACTGATGACAACATTAATGGGGTTTTATTCACACTTGTCAATAAACAGCAATATTCCAAAAACTAGATTTCTAAGACTGAATCATGTACCACAAAAATCATTTGTTGCTTTTCCCTCTGAATTTAAAAATCATTACTAGGTGATGACTTGCCAGAAAAACACTTTAAAAAAGGCTTTAGCCACCAACCACTATAGATGCCTACTGGAAAGGGTTTATATTTTATGGATGATTCAAAATGATTGATTCTCCACTATTTTTCCAGAAAAAGAATGAACTGAGGTAACGATGGCTCAATATTATGAATACTCTTTACCTTATGAAAGGCTTTAAAATGAAAACATTGTGTTCCAATCGATTGCATATCTACTGCTTGAATCTTAGAACACACTTCTTCACAGATATAATGTCATACATGGCTGGGTCAGCCCACAGGAGTCCCAAATGCAACTATCCTGACTAGTGGCACCACTGAATCTCACCACCAGGGGGAACACTTTCATGTACAAATGCACCCAGAACTCCATATCCACAAAGAAAGCAGGGTTTACATAACACCACCAGTGGTGGGGACTCGGATTAAAAACACGGTGGGGCGGGGTGGGGGGCAGAGAGGAGAGTGGGACTGAGGCCACAGTGCTCATCACTGGGTGGTTCTCTATCCCAGTGGGTATCCCTGCCTATTTTCTTTGCACTGTTGCTCCTGACCAAAGTTTCTTTCACACCCTATAAAAGAGAAAGCATTTCCACAGCCTTTCCCACCTTCCTGGTGCTAACAGACAATGCCCTTTCAAGATTCTGCATGCCCCCTCCCCTCAATGTACAATCAATAACAAAAGGAAATAGGACAAGGAACACAAGGTATCTTCTCCCTTGTGACTCCCATCTCTGTCCCATTCAAGCTTCCATCGTTCACTAAGCCCTTACAAAGGTATGTGCACAGGACAAGATGAATGAGAGGACGCCCTGCCCCCGTGGAGCTCCATCAGACAAAAGAGACAAATCAAATCCACATTAAATCAGCAGACACGAAATACTCTAACAGTCCAGCATAGTGGTGAAGAGCACAGGTTCTAGTCTTGCTGCTCCCACTTACCAGTTTTAAGGCAGAGGCAAGACATTTCACTTCCCTAAATCTCCACATCTTCATCAATAATGGGGCAGTAATAATTGTGCTAAGCAGAGTTACTATAAGGATTAAAGAAAATAAAAGGTCTCAGCATAACACTTGATACACAGCAAGCATTTACTGATTAATTGCTAGGAATTATTAGAATCATTGTTACAAAAGAGGCAAGAAAAAAACTTTCAGAGTGGCACTGACGACTGAGCAAACTAAATGCTTGGTGGAGGGCAGGGTGGCTGCATTTAAAACGAGTTCTTGAAGAACGACTAAGAGTCTGACAGAGAAAGAAGAAGGGTATTCCAGCAAAGGCCTGGGCTGTGAGGAGCATCAGCACCATAAGGAATGATGGGTTCTGGGAGCCAGAATCAAGGGTCAGCTGGGCTGGGGCAGAGAATCCCAGAGAAGGAGATCACGGGAGCCTGTACTTTATCCTGCAGCCAGGGAGGAGTGGAAGACAGAAACATGCTCAGGTGTGGTCCTGACATATAACACACAGAACAGTGCCACATCTTTTGCTCATCCACCCAGAAGACTGAGTGGAGACAGAGGAGGCCAGAAAGGAGGTAGCTGCAATGGTCCAGGGGAGAGAGGACAGCTTAAAGAATGTGAGGATTGTGCAAAACCTTTCAGGGCTCAGTTTAGATGTCATTTGGCTGGGAAGCCTTTCCTAACTTGGCAGTGCTGGGTGAGGGATCCTACAGCATCACAGACATCCCAAATCAGAGCTCTTAACACTTATTTCTGTAGATTCACTCAACAACATCATTGAGGCCTACCCTGAGCCAGGCACTTGCTTGGCATTGGGAATACAGCAGCAGTCAAGACAAGGAGAGTGTACGTCCTCGTCCATTGCTGCAGAGCTCACCTGCTGGTAGAGATGCACACGATATGCAAGTAATCAAGCATACATATTCTGGTGGTGCTAAGTGCTATGAAGAAGAAAAACAGGGTAAGAGAATAAAGAGACACAGGTAGTAGTAGATGAGAGGTGACAGCCTCTGAAGAGGGGCACATCTGATCAGACAACTTATTGCAACATGGGAGCAAGGTACGTTGTGAAGACATGGGAAAGGAGCATTTCAGGCAGAGGAAGGAGCAAGCACAGTGTCCCCAAGGGTGGAACATGTTCACAGCTGCACAGGGACACTAGTGTGGCTGGAACAGAGGAAGCAAGAAGGAGGATAAAGGAAACAAGGTTTGAACAGGCAACGACAGCATCACGCACAGCCATATACTTTTGTTATAAGTAAGATTGAATGCCAAAGGAGGGTTTTAAGAAAAGTGATAGGATCCGACTCATATCAAACTATGATCATTCTGGCTGATGTATAGAAAATAAGCTACAGGCAGACAAACAGAAACAGGGAGTCAGAAGGCTACTGAAATATTCCAGAAAGAAACTATGGTGGCTGACACTAAGTTGTTTAGAAGGAAGGGTAGTAAAAATGGCCAGATTTCAGATCTACTTTGAAGGTAGGGCTGGCAGAGCTTGCTGATGAATGTGGTATGGAAGAGAAACAGGAATGACATAAGACTTCTAGGTTTAGGACCAGAGCAACTGGGTGAATAAGTTATGCTGCCACCTGTCAACATGGGAAGAGCAGGGAAGAAGCAGATTTGTGGGGAGGAAGAGGAGGAGATCAAGAGATCTGATTCAGACATATCAAAATCGAGATACCTCTTAAGTACCCAAATGGAGATGTCAGGAAGGCTGTAGGATGCAGGAATCGCGAGGTCAGGGAGAAGATGGGACTAGAAATAAAATCAGCATAAAAGCCTGAGGCAAGTGAAATCCCCCAGAGAAGGAGTATAGATGGAGAAGGGGTCTCAGGAATAACCCAGCAAAGGGGACTGAGAAGAAACAGCCTAGAAGTTAACCCGGGAGGGTGTGGTGTTCTGGCAGCCAAGAAAGGAAGGAACAATAAGAGGTATGGTGCTTTGGAGCAGTCGAGTGAACCAGCTCCTGAAATGACAAGCAGTGTCAGTGGTGTGGTGTCTTAGGGGAGCCAGGGTGGAACGAGGGAGAGAAAGCAAGTATATACAACTCTTTTGAAGAAATCTGCAATAAAGGAAAGCAGAGAGAGGGTGCCGAGGCTATAGGGGAGTGACAGACAAGGGCTTAACGTGTGAAATATCACAGTGTGTGTGAATGCTGCCGGGAATCATCCAGCACAGAGCGGGAGGTCCACGAGGGCCACTAAAAATGTCCATTAGAAGCAGCAGCATAAATTCCTCAAAGGGCTTGAAAAGTTGAATCGTCTTTAATTATTCAAAATGCTGACCAGGACACGGATTTTAAAAAAATAAAGAATATTCTCTATTTAACATCCAAGAATTAGAATGGTTTCAGTAACTAGTTACAAGAAATCTTAGAGGTATATCCACAGAGTCATATCCATAGTTATTAGAAGTTGGTCTAAAGCTAAAATGAGAAAAAAATTCTAAATGTCATTTTAATGTGCAACAAAAACAAAGAGATTATAAGTGTCAAAAAATCTATCAGATATTTATTTTATTGATAAAATTTGTCTTGTTAGATGATATAATAAAGCTCAAGATTAAAATTTCTAAATTTTTTTTTTAATTTTCTTAGTACTTTTTTTTATTGGTTATGAATATTCATGAGATACAAAGCTGATTGTCACCACTCATGCCCAAGATGTGATGGCCAGATCCATACTGCCAGCATGCCCATTACTACAAATTGCGATTATACCCCGTGTCCCCACCCAATTATCCCCAACCTCCCTCCCCATCCCCCTCTTCCCCTACTCCACTTTGTATCCCTAGGTGTGCTCTCTCCCTCTGTATGTCCAACACACCACTGTAGTCTTTCCTTCGTACTTTCTCTCTTAGTTCCCACTTACAAGTGAGAACATGCGGTATTTAGCCCTCTGTGCTTTGCTTATTTCACTCAATGTAAGTTTCTCCAGGCTCATCCATGTAGTTGCAAATAGGAGTATTTCATTCTTTTTTATGTCAGAGTAGTATTCCATGGTGTATATATACCACATTTTCCTTATCCATTCGTCCACTGGTGGACATTTAGGTTGGTTCCATATCTTGGCTATTGCAAACAGAGCTGTGATGAACATGGGACTGCAGGTATCCCTTCGACATGATGATTTCCATTCCTTTGGTTATATACCCAGAAGTGGGATTGCTGGATCATTTGGAAGATCAATCTGTAGTTGTCTGAGAAACCTCCATACTGTTTTCCATAGTGGTTGTACTAATTTACAGCCTCACCAACAGTGTAGGAGCATTCCCTTTTCTCCACACCCTCGCCGGCATTTGTTACTCTCTGTCTTTTTGATTATAGCCAGTCTAACTGGAGTAAGGTGATATCTCAACGTCTAAATTATTTTCTACAATTTCCATGATCAGGAATATACTTACGGGCCGGCCCGTGGCTCACTTGGGAGAGTGCGGTGCGGATGGCACCAAGGCCCTGGGTTCAGATCCCATATAGGGATGGCCGGTTAGCTCGCTGGCTGAGCGTGGTGCTGACAACACCAAGTCAAGGGTTAAGATCCCCTTACCGGTCATCTTTTAAAAAAAAAGGAATATACTTACAAGTTACACTGGTTTAGTCTGTAAAATTTGTGTCGTGCAACACAGAGTCTCCATACATATTTTGCTGTTTCCATGTCTTCCTAGCAAACAAAATATGCATAAAGTAATATGAAAGCACACATACAACTCGATAACTATTAATGCCAAATTTGAGAACAAGACGTAATTGGGTGACATTTTATGTCAAAGTCACTTTCGGCACACTGTAATTTGTTCATTTGCTAATACTGTGGCTATCATATGAAACCACAAGTAGGATTTAAATTATGAACACAAAACAAAATCTCTCCCAGCAGTATAACTGTGATATTAAATAATTTCTAAATGACATAGAAATTTAAAAATTATAAAAATAACAACTTTTATTCTTGACAAATATACTCAAAGACATTTTTAAACAGAACATGACTCAGTGATTCAATATTGCCTTTGTCAAGACAGCAAAAGCAAATAACTGTTAAATAATTCTGCAGAGCTAGCCTTTTATCAATGGAATTAAGGTATCAGTGCCTCTTTCTCCCCACTTAGTCCCTTAAGTTTAATTTAAAGGTCATCATAATCATAGTACTTATCCAAAGACTCATTCATTCAACAGTACTGAGCAACCTCTTTCTGCCAAGTGCCATTTTGCAAAACGTTATAAAACTCTGCAACGTTTTATAAAATTATGAAATATAATCATTTTAAGGCCCCCACCACCACCACCACCACCGAACACACACACAGGTACATGGAAATGCTAACTTAACTTTTAGGAAAAACATTCCATGTGGATTCTAATGTTTACTCACAGTTTGAAACTGGATGGTCTCCTCTTTATTTGCCAGCTCTAATGCAAAAAAAGACTTGTTGTGGGACATGTTAGCAATATCATGCCACCTAAAGAACAACAAATAGAGGATGGCAATGTGAGTGCTCATGTGTATACTAGGAGACAAAATACATGATTTCTCAAGCTTGATGCATAAGTTAATATTTGTTAATCATTTTTGAAAAAAAACAGTGGTTTTAATCAGTTAGTATGCATTTTCTCATTGCAGTGACAGCAGCTACTTGCAAAAAGGAAATGCATGTTTACTAAATGAGGGAAAAGAGTATTTGAAAGATGTAAAACATATCCTCATTTGCTAGATTAGCTCGATGATCAATGATCCCAATCTTAGCTGGTTGCCAATGTCCATTTACTCATTCAACAAACATTTTAAAGGGCACCCATTATAATAATGCCAGAAATTGTGTTAGGTCCCAGGGACACTAAGATGAGTAAGGCACAGCGCTTCCTTCAAAGCGGCAGAGCTGGAGAGTGGGAGTGCAAGAGAGAACACAGAAGGAAACAAGTACCATTAAGTGTTGCAGGTAAACAGGGTAAAATAAGGCACAAAAGTGGGGGATGAGGACTCTGAAAAGCTTCAAGGTGAAGATAAAGTTCAAATTTATCGGGCTAGGAACCCCAGGGAGTGAACTATTCTAGGTGTATTCACTAGAATTCTAAATCCTACCTTGTACTTTCTAATTTTATACTTATCACATTTAGCTTTTATATAATATTTGATTTTATTACGTAAGGGTATAATTTTTAAAAAGGGAAAGTGGTTCTGGAAGAAAAAATTTTACCCCTCTATCCTTCTCCAATGTAGTAGGATTTATTTACTTAAAATTTATTTTTAAAATAAATAAAATTTAGGGCAACACTGGGGGTTGCGATCCGTTGCCGGACACGGAAAAAAAGACAAAAGACAAAAAAAAAAAAAAATAATAAAAAAAAATTAAAAAAAAATAAATAAATAAATAAAATTTATTAGTAATTCAGTATTTAATTACTAAACCTAAAGATTATTAGCATNAAAAAAAAAAGGAATATACTTACAAGTTACACTGGTTTAGTCTGTAAAATTTGTGTCGTGCAACACAGAGTCTCCATACATATTTTGCTGTTTCCATGTCTTCCTAGCAAACAAAATATGCATAAAGTAATATGAAAGCACACATACAACTCGATAACTATTAATGCCAAATTTGAGAACAAGACGTAATTGGGTGACATTTTATGTCAAAGTCACTTTCGGCACACTGTAATTTGTTCATTTGCTAATACTGTGGCTATCATATGAAACCACAAGTAGGATTTAAATTATGAACACAAAACAAAATCTCTCCCAGCAGTATAACTGTGATATTAAATAATTTCTAAATGACATAGAAATTTAAAAATTATAAAAATAACAACTTTTATTCTTGACAAATATACTCAAAGACATTTTTAAACAGAACATGACTCAGTGATTCAATATTGCCTTTGTCAAGACAGCAAAAGCAAATAACTGTTAAATAATTCTGCAGAGCTAGCCTTTTATCAATGGAATTAAGGTATCAGTGCCTCTTTCTCCCCACTTAGTCCCTTAAGTTTAATTTAAAGGTCATCATAATCATAGTACTTATCCAAAGACTCATTCATTCAACAGTACTGAGCAACCTCTTTCTGCCAAGTGCCATTTTGCAAAACGTTATAAAACTCTGCAACGTTTTATAAAATTATGAAATATAATCATTTTAAGGCCCCCACCACCACCACCACCACCGAACACACACACAGGTACATGGAAATGCTAACTTAACTTTTAGGAAAAACATTCCATGTGGATTCTAATGTTTACTCACAGTTTGAAACTGGATGGTCTCCTCTTTATTTGCCAGCTCTAATGCAAAAAAAGACTTGTTGTGGGACATGTTAGCAATATCATGCCACCTAAAGAACAACAAATAGAGGATGGCAATGTGAGTGCTCATGTGTATACTAGGAGACAAAATACATGATTTCTCAAGCTTGATGCATAAGTTAATATTTGTTAATCATTTTTGAAAAAAAACAGTGGTTTTAATCAGTTAGTATGCATTTTCTCATTGCAGTGACAGCAGCTACTTGCAAAAAGGAAATGCATGTTTACTAAATGAGGGAAAAGAGTATTTGAAAGATGTAAAACATATCCTCATTTGCTAGATTAGCTCGATGATCAATGATCCCAATCTTAGCTGGTTGCCAATGTCCATTTACTCATTCAACAAACATTTTAAAGGGCACCCATTATAATAATGCCAGAAATTGTGTTAGGTCCCAGGGACACTAAGATGAGTAAGGCACAGCGCTTCCTTCAAAGCGGCAGAGCTGGAGAGTGGGAGTGCAAGAGAGAACACAGAAGGAAACAAGTACCATTAAGTGTTGCAGGTAAACAGGGTAAAATAAGGCACAAAAGTGGGGGATGAGGACTCTGAAAAGCTTCAAGGTGAAGATAAAGTTCAAATTTATCGGGCTAGGAACCCCAGGGAGTGAACTATTCTAGGTGTATTCACTAGAATTCTAAATCCTACCTTGTACTTTCTAATTTTATACTTATCACATTTAGCTTTTATATAATATTTGATTTTATTACGTAAGGGTATAATTTTTAAAAAGGGAAAGTGGTTCTGGAAGAAAAAATTTTACCCCTCTATCCTTCTCCAATGTAGTAGGATTTATTTACTTAAAATTTATTTTTAAAATAAATAAAATTTATTAGTAATTCAGTATTTAATTACTAAACCTAAAGATTATTAGCATCATATTAAATAAAACAATTATAAAAATTCCTACACACTTTTCCTTAAGAACAGGAACAAGATAAGGATGCCCACTCTCACCACTCTTATTTAACACAGTATTGGAAATACTAGTCACAGCAATCAGAGAAGAGAAAGAAATAAAGGCTATCCAAATTGGAAAAGATGAAGTCAAACTGTCCCTGTTTGCAGATGATGTGCTCCTATATATAGAAAAATCAAAAGACTCTAAAAAATACTTCTAGAGCTTTTCAATTTGAAACAATTTTCAAATAAAACAATTTCAGTAAGTTGCAAGATACAAAATGAACACAGAAAAATCAGTAGTGTAACAAAGTAGCAGAAAAAGAAATCAAGAAAGCAAGGCCCATTTACAATAGTCACCAAAAAAATAAAATACCTAGAAATTAATTTAACCAAAGAGGTGAAAGATCTCTACAATGAGAACTACAAATCACTGCTCAAAGAAATTTTAAAAGCACACAAAAAGATGAAAGACATTACATACTCTAGGACTGGAAGAATTAAAATTGTGAAAATGTCCATACTACCCAAAGTTATCTACAGATTCAATGCAATCTTCATCAAAATACCGATGACATTCTTCACAAAAATAGAAAACAATCCTAACAATCATACGGAATGACAAAAGACCCCAAATAGCCAAAGCAATCCTGAGCAAAAAAAAACAAAGCCAGAAGAACACTAGAACAATACCTGACTTCACATTATACTACAAAGCTATACTAACCCAAACAGCATGGTACTGAATAGAGAACCCAGAAACCAATCCACATACTTATGGCCAAAAGATATTTGACAAAGGCACCAAGAACATACATTAGGGAAAAGACTGCGTCTTCAATAAATGGTGCTGGGAAACCGGACATCCATATGTAGAAGAATGAAACTAGACCCATATCTCCCTCCATATACCAAAATCAACACAAAATGGATTAAACTTAAATATAAGACCTGAAAATTATAAAAAAAACTCCTAAAAGAAAACACAGGGAAACACTTCAGGAAGTAGTACTGGGTAAATATTTTTTAAGACTCCAAAAGCACAAGCAACAAAAGAAAAAATAATCAAATGGGATTATATGAAACTAAAAAGCTTTTGAACAAAGAAACAATTAACAGACTGAAAAGACAACTTACAGAATGGAAGAAAATATATGCAAGCTATGCATCTGACAAGGGATTAATATCCAGAATATACAAGGAACTCAAATAACTTGGTAAAATAACAAGCACCCCAATTAAAAAATGGGCAAAGGAGCTAAATAATAAGCATTTCTCAAAGGAAGATATACAAATGGCCAATGGACACATGAAAAAATGTTGAACATCACTAAGCATCAGGAAAATGCAAATCACAACCACACTGATATATCATCTCACCCCAGTTAAATTTGCCATTATCAAAAACACAGAATACAAATGCTGGCAAAGATGCAGAGAAAGGGGAACCTTCCTATACTATTGGTGGGACTGTAAATTAGTGTAGCCATTATGGAAAATACTATAGAGGTTTCTCAAACAACTACAGATAGAACTGCCATAAGATGCAGAAATCCCACTGCTGGGTATATTAGCAAAGGAATGGAAATCATCATGTCAAAGTGATACCTGCACTTCCATGTTTATCAAAGCTCTACTTACAATAGTCAAGAATCAACCATCCTAAATGTCCATCAACAGACAATTGGATAATGAAAATGTGGTATATATACACAATGCAATACTACCCTACCATTAAAAAGAATGAAATTCTGCCATTTGCAGCAACATGGATGAACCTAGAGAAAATTATGTGAAGTGAAATAAGCCAGGCACAGAAAGAGAAATACCGTATGTCCTCACTCAGAAGTGGGAGCTAAAAAATGAACAATATGAAAGAAACAAACAACAATCACAATAACACAACGAACTTTCAGAAGGACAGAACAGAACTATTGAAATACCGTATGTCCTCACTCAGAAGTGGGAGCTAAAAAATGAACAATATGAAAGAAACAAGCAACAATCACAATAACACAATGAACTTTCAGAAGGACAGAACAGAACTATGGTTACTACAGGTGGGAAAAGGGAAGGGGAATTAGTGAGAAATTAGTTAATAGACACAACGAATGATTACGGTTTATAATGATGAATATGCTCATTATCCTGATTTGATCATCATATATTATACACAAGTATTGATAGTCAACTCTGTACTCCACAAATATGTATAATCAACTATGTTTTAGTAAAAAAAGAAAGGAAAAAAAAATTCCTATCCAGTGATGAAGGAAGCCAGCAGGATGTCTCAAATTTCCATGTGACTGTTAGGGCACCTTCAGAGTCCTGCCCTTCAGGCACAGCCCAGATCCATTTTCCTCTCCCTGCACCCCAACTCAGCATGTTGGGAAGACTTAACATGAGTGGCTAGGGAATAAGAGAGCAATTGCCAAAGGGGAGCCCCCCAGCCCAGGGCAGTGCAGTCTAGGAGTGGGGTTCTGCTCCCCAAGCCATGCATACTCTCTGGTCATAATCACCATGGAGAATTCAGGGCCCAAAAGGCAGTAAAGCAAAAGCAGTGAATGAAGAGATGTCAAACTTAGAGGAAAAGCTCTTAAAAGGAAAAACTAGTTCTCAAGAAGAAATGGTAGGGATGGTTTAGAAAGCTTGAATAGTCCTAGGGGATGTGGAGGGGAAGCTCTTTAATACAGTGGTTGAGCCCAGGCTTAACATGAAAAATCTGAGTTCTAGTCCTGGTTATGTTAATAACTCGGTGACCTTGGACAAATCACTTAACTTCTAAGCCTCAATTATCCCATGTGCAAAGTGGTGGTAATAGCTGCTGTTCAGAATTGTTATGAAGATTATTTGAGAAGATACAAGGAAAGCATTCAACACAGTATCTGGCTTATGATAAGTACTCGATAAATGGTAGACACAAAGAAACCAAAAAATAAAAGTGACAGGATAGGTTTTACTCTTTTATAAAAACAATATAAACTTTGAATTTTTCATCAAGAGAAGACAGACATGAGTAGATAGACTCAGAGTAAAATTGCAAATATGTCTATGAAATGACACAGGATTTTCTAGATTATGGATTTTAAGGAATTAAAGGCAGGGATTATACAACATGGTTCAATTTACTCTCTTTAAGACAAACTGGAACACAGAATACTAAAAAGGAAATTTAAATCACCTGTAATTTCAGTGTTCAGAGTAGGCCACTATTTGCACATCACTATATATCCTCTCTGTTTTTCTTACCATACACATTCCAAGATTTCCACAAATAAATAGGATCACTTTTTTGTAATCAGGAGGAAAAAAAAAATCAACATTACAAAAAGTAATTGAAATTTGCTTAAATGCTGGTATTTTAAGAATTGTACTACGTAGTTAGAGTAGAAAGAAAGATCTAGATTTTCCATAAGAAACAGCCCTAGCTGTTCTGGGCAATAGGCTCACTGGCAGTTGGTATGGGGACTTGGGCAGCTGCTCCAGAGCATGCTGCTGAGCAAGAGGGAAGTGACAGGCCCAGCGTCCTGCACCATCTTTGCACAGCTGCCAACCTACAGGTCCCTGATACGCACCAGCAGGTTTGCAGCATCATGATGGAGTTTTAAGGCATCCATCATCACGTTATTTTTGAATAAAGAGCTCTGGAAGCCCAGCCAGGGGCAGTGCCCCTTCACAAAGATTCTGCACTAACCTGATGACTAAAGGCCTATGGTTATATAATGGCTCCTGCTACTTCATCTTCAGGCTGTGACAAGTAAAAAGCAAGCCCTTTCTCCCTGGTGGCTATGGATTTTGCTGATACAAAGCGATGTCCTCTATCTGGTGATGGGCAGATCCTAGGAACTTACATCTTTCCTATATTAAGCATCTGTCAATTTACTGTAATACTTATTGTTTTGTGAACTCAATATATTGAGCAGCTGTCAATTTATTGGGGAAAAAATTGCCTAGAAATCTGGGGGCACTTACATATCAAGGAGACATATTTCACTTCTTATAGTTGCTTATCTTTTATAAGTATCTGGTTTTATCAAAAGGATTCCAATAAAATATTTTAAAGCAAAAAGAAAAGGAGGGAGGGAAGGAGAGAGGAAGGGAGAAGTACAGACAAAGAGAATAACTTCTCTTTGAGAAGATTTGCTGAGAAGAGGAAAAAGAGATAGGATGGGAGCCAGGAAGGATTTTCTTTTTAGGATAAGACCTGACCTTGTATATGTGCCAAGGAGAAAGGTGCTAATAGATAAGGAGAGATTGAAGATTCAAGATATGGTATGGATGATTGAACAAGGTGTTGAAGGACGGAAGGAAGGAAGGAAGGAAGGAAGGAAGGAAGGAAGGAAGGAAGGAAGGAAGGAAAATAGCCCTAGAGACCAGAATTCAAATGAAAAATTCACATCAAAACAAAGACTGGCTTCAATATGGCAAGAAAAGTTTCATATATTTTTAAGCATTTTATAAATAGGCTATCATTATAAGCACTATTTTCTGCACATTTGGTTTTGAAGAAAGTGGCTTATTAAAAGAACCACTGCACTCAGTTGGCATTTTATTCTAGAAAGGAAATATTTCCATTACTTAATGAGCTCTTGGGAAAGACTTGTGAGCCATTTAACTACTCTAAGTACATTTTTAAAAACTTATCAACGGGAGC
>NW_007726853.1:436915-459742 GCF_000696425.1 Galeopterus variegatus
GGAAGGAAGGAAGGAAGGAAGGAAGGAAGGAAGGAAGGAAGGAAGGAAGGAAGGAAATAGCCCTAGAGACCAGAATTCAAATGAAAAATTCACATCAAAACAAAGACTGGCTTCAATATGGCAAGAAAAGTTTCATATATTTTTAAGCATTTTATAAATAGGCTATCATTATAAGCACTATTTTCTGCACATTTGGTTTTGAAGAAAGTGGCTTATTAAAAGAACCACTGCACTCAGTTGGCATTTTATTCTAGAAAGGAAATATTTCCATTACTTAATGAGCTCTTGGGAAAGACTTGTGAGCAATTTAACTACTCTAAGTACATTTTTAAAAACTCATCAACGGGAGCCACAGAAAGAGGTAAGAAAAATACCTAAATATCACAGGAGGCCTTCCATTCTTGTGTTTCACAAAGATACCTTCAAGACATGCTCCAATGGATATGTCGCTGCCCTGGCTATCCTAAAAGGAAGAAGCAGAAAAAGAAATGGGAAACAGGTGCATAAAAACTACAACTACATCTAGTCCCCTACACTTGTTCCCCAGATATAAAATGCTCAGAAGACCTGCACATGCACCTATTCTGAAGAAAAAGAGTCTGAATTACATAAACGTATTATCTTCTTAAGGACCTTTATTCCAAGACCATTTCAAAGCAGGAACTGAAAAATGTGAGTGTGTTTCACAATAAAATTTTGGCCACAAGGATCTCAGCTTTTAAGTTTCCAGACTTTTGCACGTCTTCAGACTCTGCACATCTAGGCAACTTGGGCTTCCCCGCTATTCTCCTAAACTACTGAACCCAATTTTAGAGAGTCCCAACCTCGGAGCCATGTGTACCTTGGCAGGGTAGCTCTCTTCGCCATAGCCGTCCATTCTCTCTACCTCCTGCATGTACAGCATCTCAGCATCAGGAGCCGTGAGCCCTCTGCAACCCAAAAGACGTTGGTAAGATGGTTCACAAAACTAAAAAGTTTTCAATATAAAGCTTTTCTTAAAAACTACATACCAATTTGGCATGAGACATTAAACATTTCATCTGTAACTGGTTATAGCAATCCATCAGTATTTACCAAAAAGTGATGAATGCAAAGCACTGTGCTGAATGCTAAGAGTGAGTTATACGTGTATAAGATCCTATATCCCTTGAAGAGGGAAGGTAAGAGGGGAGGTGGAAGATCAAACAACCCCCTAAAAAATCTTCTTTGAGTGAAAGCCAGGATTTTTTCTAAACCACCAAGTACTTGCTTATCTGAAATATCAGGCATTACTAAGAATCATGTGCAAGATGATAAATGCAGGGAATAAGGGCACAAGGAGGCTAGATGGAAATCCCTTTTAGCTCAGGTGATTGGAGCACCGCAAGGATGGCAGAAAGGCAGCATAGGTGAAGAAGCTGCCTCTCCAGCCTCATCTGCTGCTGCACCCCACATCCCCAAAGCAACCACACTGCAGCCAGCCCAAACTCCTGATTTCTTCGAATAAACCATGTTCCCTCACACTTCTGGGGCCTTTGTAAATGTTAATCCCTCCTCCTGGTATACCTGTCACCCACTTGTGGACCTGGCCAATCCCTAATATCCTTCAAGATTCCCTCTTTGTCATTTTCTGGGATTTGCCAAAGCCCATGCTCCCTGCAGACCCAACACATTCTTCCCACACCTCTCCCACTGCACCCAGTATCTTATTATATGTATTTTAATTACTTTTACAATGGATTACTCTGCCCATCCCTCAGACTGCAAGGCTGGGAATGCACTCCTGGAAGGCAGAGAATTATTCCTTTAATCTTTGTGCCACAGCACTCAGCACTCTTCCTCATACAGAGTACTAACCTACCTTTTAGGGAAATGCACAAATGAAAGAATAAAAGTGACAAAAGGCAGAGCAATGTGTGCCTGAGGGATCAATTATGCTAGGAAAAAATGAAAAAATGGTTCATTTGAATAGCAGAAGGGAAAGCAGAATGTAATCAACTTGTGGAGGGCCCTTAATTCCAGAGTAATGAACTCAGGCTAGTGGAGATCAGGAAAATAGTGTTACCTGTATTTCTGATGTAGTAAGGCCACTTTTTGGGTTGCTTCTTCCAATACTTTTTCATCTTGTAACCACCCCTGAGGAAAATATACAGCAGTTTAGTACATAACAATTCATCCCAATTTCTTAGGAGGAATCACTGCTATTGAGTGTTACTGACTCTTGTCACTAGCAGCAAAATTATGCCTAGTATTAATATGTGCAAGCTTTGCTTACATCGTGAACTCTCTAAGGAATTAAGTGGCTTCTGCTCAGGAGCCAAAAAAGTTTGCCGTGCCTTCTCAATTCATCCCAGAGGAAGCTGAGTTATTTCAGGATGGTCACACCCGTTGGCCAGTCCTGAGCCCAGCACAATAACAACATCTGCATTCTCTGGCTGCTGTGCAGACACCCAGAAGAAGGGCACACCACCTCCCTTGGTGGTTCCAATACAGTTTTCATTTCACTTCCATTAGCAATGACTTAAAAAGTAGAAGGCAGTGTCTTTTTGCCATCTACTTTTTTAATTGCTGCTGATAAGCTAAATTCATTTCAACATAACTTTGTGAGGTTTCAAGCCTTCGGTTAAAAGCAAAACCTCTGCCTGATTCCTCAGAAGCTGAAAGTGAATCCCTCTCTGTAGATTCACATCCAAATAGAAAATGAATTTCTCTGGGCACAGCACAGTGGCTGAAGACCCTTCTGTTTCTATGGGTTCACAAGGACCAAGAAGACAACAACAAGGAAAGCATTCACACTTGAGATGCTTATAAGAGAGAACTGATTTTTAACGATATTCCTGCCTAGTAAGTCTACCACATGGACTTCATTTCAGGGATTATTAAGGATATGGGAATAAACTATAAAAAGGCCCAATGTCAAAAGAGATCTTACCACAGGAAACAAGGCAAATTTCTGAAGAAAATCCTGGGATTCATATTGATCAAAATCACCAAAATCAGCTATACAAAATGACAAATATTCACATGTTGATATTTAATTTGCATAGTGAAACATGCATAACAAAATATACAGTATATAGACAGCGTACTTGTAATTCAGAAATCAAATTCATTCCACAGTGATAAAGAGTATATTTTTTAAATGTCTTTTTAAAAATATTAGGTAGATTCATGTGTCTTGACTAGAAAAAACACCTATGAATTAAGTAAAAAACAAGTTACAAACTAAACATAATATGATCTTGTTTTTATAATTAAACAAATAAAACCCACCCTGTAATCATGTATGCTTGATTATATAATGAAAAATGTCAGGAAGAAACCAAACTATTGACAGTAGTAATTACCTCTGGGGCATGGGATTAGATATCTGAATATGTTATAGCAACATACATTTGTTTTGAGATTTTAAATTGTTAAAAAAAAAATGGACAGATCAGCAAAAAGCTTATGAAAAAGTAAGTCTTAAAGCCAAAGAAAATGTGAAGTACCTTGAAAAGGAATGTGGCTCCATGTGTATCAGGCATTTGTTTGTCTAGAAATGATACATGTCTCCATGCCTGCTAATATCTGGAGGGATTTTATTAATGATTCTTCGGATTAAATTTCAATTCCCAAGGTTAAATGTCAGTTATCATTAGAAATAATGCCCCATCAGAAATCTTCCCAAAGTATATACGTACATATAAATACATGTAGATTAGACACGTGAAAAATGAAAGAATTAAACAATTAAAAAAATGCTTGCAAAGTGCAAAATCTTTATCCATTATGACTGATGATGATGCATAATCCAGGACAATTATTTAAGAAACCAAACAAATGAAATGTACTTAAAGTATAAGTGAATATAACCTCATCAACCTCATTGATTGGCACATCTTTCTTCCTAAAGTATTAGTTATTAATAGATCAAGTCCTTGAACTAGATAAATGCCTAGCATATTAAATATTTAAAAACATATATATATGTATTATTATGTATTGGATTGTTTGCTCTGTTGACATATGATAACATGGTTAACCTTCCAGACTTCTCATATTTCACTGAGGTAATCCAAATTCATTTTTGCCCCCTTCCAGACTTCTCATATTTCACTGAGGTAATCCAAATTCATTTTTCCCCCCTTCCAGACTTCTCATATTTCACTGAAGTAATCCAAATTCATTTTTTCCCAAAAGGAAGCTACTTAGGTAACAGAATAATATTGCACTAATATATAAACACTACTAAAGATATATAGAGAAAGCCAATCCTTTTAAGAATCCCTTGCTGTTTTTGTTATAACACATATTTTAATCTGACAGAACTATTACATTACTAATTGCTCTTATTTACCTTGAACTGCTAAGCCTGCTAGCTGAATTGCTTGTTCTAACGTACAAGGAATGTTTCCTTCCAAGACATCTTTCTTCAGCTGCAGATAATACTGATACCTATAAAAATGTCAATTTTATAAAGTCAATATCAATATTACCTCCAACTGAAACACAGTTTGGTACAGGAACATAAACCAGTAAAATAAAACATTAACCCCAAATGGTTTCAAAGAATGACAGGACTGTCGACCGTCTCTATACCTACACAACACACAATAGAATCAATTTAATGAGTCACTCATCCCTAACAGTGATTGTTTGAAAGCTAAAACCATCTATAAGACAACTGGTCATCTGTCTCATGCCCTGTAAGACAGTCTCTACAATTTGTTCTTTTGAGTGGAAAAATGAAGAATCAATGATCAGTCTTTACTTAAAAAATTCTTTGACCAGTAACTTGGCAGTAAAAGACCTTGCTTACCCTGTTTGCTGGAAGTTCCCTAGCCCTGGAAAGTAAAGCCAGAGGAAAATGGTTCCTGATATTTCAGACCAGGCTTATATTAAAAAAAATTTTTGATGAAATCCTAAAAAGAATAGCCACTAAGACACTTTCCTAACATTGTTATGTGGATTTATTTCTGTTTACTCTCTTTATACTTTGAATACATAGGGCACCCAGTTACCAGCACATGCTTTAGTGTCAAGCAGACCTAGGTTAAATTCCAGCTCTCCAAGTTAGTATTCTGCCTGAACTTGAGCAAGTCATAATTTATAGGTTTAAATTTTTTTTTTTCCTTTTTGTCTTTTTTCGTGACCGGCAACGGATCGCAACCCTCAGTGTCACGCCCGTACCGGACCGGGACCGGCAACAGGATCGCAACCCTCGGTGTGGCGCCCGCACCTCGCTCAGCCAGTGAGCGGGAACCGATCTGTCTGTATGTGGGATCCGAACCCTCAGCGGGAGCGCCGCCGTGCTCCCAAGCGGCGCACTGTAGCAGTGCACCACCGGGCCGGCCCCTATAGGTTTAAATTCTATCACCAATAAAATGAAGGCACCATCACCTCTTCACCGGGCTGAACGTATTCAAGTAACACAAGTAAAGCTCTTAACATAAGACTAAGAAGAGAGCTGGCACTCAGACAGTAGCTGTTATTATCAGCAATCATACACTGTAAGCCAGTCAGCAGTATTTCATCTGTACCACTTCTCCTCAAGTGAAGATTTATTACTTCTTTTTATTTATTCACTTTTATTAATTCACTAATTTAGTAAATAAATAGGTAATTACTAGGGGCTACAATACGTTAAGCATTGTCTAGATGCTGGGGATACAGTGTTGAATGGAGACCTACTGACTCTGCCAGTGCAGTCTATTGAGCCATCTTTATTTTCTATCGATTTGTTATTTAAATTATTTTTCTCCCATCTTATTTTCTTAAAATATCTTTGAATGGGTTTTGTTTAACACCTTTTTTGAGGTATAACTGGCAAACAATAAACTACTCAAATTTAAAGTGCACAAGATGACATATGAATATACCTATAAAACCATCACGAAACAAGGAGCATACTAATTACATGCAGAAGGTCCCTTGTACACCTCATAATCCTTCTCTCCCTCTCTGACTCCTTAAGAAAGCACTTATTTGCTTTCTGACTCTATGAGTGTGACAGCTAAAGCTTCTCTAGATATCTTGGACCATGAGACAACCTCATGAATGGAAAGAACATGCTGGGATGATGGAACACTAAGAGAAAAAGCAAGGGTCCTTAGAGACTTTGTGGAGCTGTCATATAAGCTCTGCATGGCTGACCTCTGGACTTTTTTTTTTAAACCAGAGTCAATGCTTTTGTTATATATGACCACACTTAATCCTTAATGATACACCTTTATCAGGTTCTCTGACACCTAATCAATGAGCAGTCTTACTGACTGAATCTGATAGGCCCATTCTTTCTCAATCCTTCCTACAACTAAGCCTTTGTTCAGGTCTCTATTCTAGACTAATGCCTAGATTATGTCATAGATATTCCTAACTGGTCTCCTGCCTATAGTCTTACCACCTCTAATCTACCTTCCATGATGGGTGATCTTTGTAAAATGCAAATTTGATTATTCCATTCCATTAAAACTTGAAAACATCTTCTTCATTGTACCATGACTTTATGACTAGGACATGCCTATTTTTAAAATCTCCTCTCACCGCACTAGGTGATAGCTGAAACTTCTTGAAAATATGTAGTCACTTTCACTATTCCCTCTGCTTTGCACAAGCTATTGCCTCTAACTAGAAAATTCCTTCCAAAGTCAATAGAAAAATCAGCTTCTTCATCTTCCCTGTTCAAGTTCCCCATGCAACCATCCCTAGGAATCCAGAACTTTAATTAAAGCATTTATTATCATAAGATACTGTAATTATTTATTTACACGAACTGCCAGTTCCACCAGACTGAAAGCAATTCCTCCAGAGCAGGATTAAAGCCATATTCACTTGTGTATTAGTCTCCAACACTAGCAACATAGTTCTTAGATCATACCCTATCTTCAATAAATGTTTAAATGAGTTAAAGTGATCAGTTCATGTTTTTTCCTCCTGGCTTCCACTTCTCTCTCCAATATTTATATCTCAGACCTGTTTTGGAGTTAATTTGTGTTTACCCCTACCACCTGATCTTGGCTTCTTTGGTTTTCTTTCCTCTTCCAATAACTAACTGGCAGACTTAAACAGCATTCCACAAACATAGGGCAGTATCAGGTTCTTGCTATCCACAGGGCACTATGTTAGATATCATAAAAAAGGTAAAGCAAAAGAAAACATGGATTTAAAATCATGAAAAAAGGGCTGATTGGTTAGCTCAGTTAGAGCACCATCTTGTAACAAGGTCAAAGGTTCGGATCCCTGTACCGACCAGCTACCAAAAAAAATCAAGAAAAAAAGATAAGACATGTACACAAACACCTATAATGAGAGGCTGTGACAACTGCCATCTTAACACAAGTACAAGCAAATAAATTCTAGGACAGCCTGGAAAAGGCAAAGCTCATTCCAGCCGGGGGGGTCACAGAAGCTTCACGGAGGAGGTACCTCCTAAACTATAATTCACAAGATGACTAGTACTCCAGTACATAAATAGGAGAAAAAGACCTAGGACATAAAGACGAAAAGGCATGTGGCATGTTCAGAGCACTAAAAGAAGTCCAGCTTAGCTCAAAAGTAATGTTAAATAGAGGTTAAAAAGATAAGGTAGTGGTGGATTTTGGAGAACTTTGGAAGGCAGGCTCAAGAATTCAAATTTTACTCCATTGTTCTTTGTTTTACCTTTAGAAGCAAAAAAATATATATATATATATTTAGTTCCTCTATCCTCTCCTTAATATTATCTTCCCTTTCTGTTTTTGTCCCTTTAAAGTACACTTATTGGTCAAAATTTTCAGATCTTAAACACCTCCCTCCATCTCTTTCTCTGCCCGCCCCCCCACTTCCTCTCCCACCTGTCTACAGGTCTGGTATGGGTGCGACACTGAGGGTTGCGATCCATTGCCAGACATGAAAAAAGACAAAAAGGAAAAAAAAATATATATATATATATTTAGTTCCTCTATCCTCTCCTTAATATTATCTTCCCTTTCTGTTTTTGTCCCTTTAAAGTACACTTATTGGTCAAAATTTTCAGATCTTAAACACCTCCCTCCATCTCTTTCTCTGCCCGCCCCCCCACTTCCTCTCCCACCTGTCTACAGAACATAGCTACTGGAGTCAGAAAACTATTAAGAACCTTTTGGCACGTTTCCTTGAGGAATAAACACAGATTTTGTGACTAATTTCTCTTAATCTCCTCTCTCATTTCCTTGTTACAAAGGATCAGAAATAAAACAACAAAAACATTAATGGTGACATCACTACAAGAAGAGTTCACAGCCAGGGTAAAAACATCATTTTTCCCTTTAATTATTCCTTTGTGCCTAGTGAACCCGTAACTCATCCAACATGTAGTAAAATATCCTGACATGCCACATACCAGAACCTCTGTGTAATATGGCAAAAAAAAAAAAATGTGTGGCAGGAGGGCAAAGTTTCAGACTTTATTTCCTGGCTTCAACCTTAGTTTCACTTTTTCTAATCTCACTAGATTATTTACTAAAATCAAACAGCATGTAATTTCTCACCTGGTAATCTCCTGCTGCAGCTGTGAGACTGAAGGCACATAAAACACCACTCCAAAGTAGACGGTAGGTTCCAACGCATATTTATCCAGCTGCTTCTTCAGAGGTTTTTCCAAATCTACCCACCGGCGCTGATTTTGCTTGTTGAAATACCAGAGGCTGAAGTAAGTGACCTGGAAAGATGGAAGGTCACTGAAGGAGGCAGTAATGACAATATGATTTCAATGACTTCAATTGCACTAATCCATGACCTAGGACCAAGTGACAACAGTCTCCTACTGCCTCTCTTCTCAGAAAGGGACAATAGCAAAAACTGAAGGGGAAAAAAAAGGCAAAACCCTATCCCTATCTAGATACTCGTGTTCAGGCAACAGAGGCAAAAAGTCCATTGCACTTGCACGTTATTTCTTGAACTGTGCACAAAAAAAATGCCTTCGTGGCCTAGACATCAGAATGTCATGGGTACTGCACAATTTTATATACAGGTTTTAACAACAAATATACTGAAAAATATTATTTTTAGTCTTTTAATTACCAAAATAGTAAATTTATCATAATTAATATTTTAAAATAAGCATAACTAAGGTTCTACCCAGTACAATTCTGACTAAATAGTGTTAATCCAACTTTTCACTACTCTCAAATTTCATAATAAATTATTTCATGTAAATATTATAAATTCTAGTAATACAGATGGAATTGCAACTCTTCTTTGCCCCCACAGTTCATCAAATACAAATTTAAAGCAACTGTAATGCTGTGGAGAATCCTCTCTCCTTATCTCATTCTCTCTCTCTCTCTCTCTCTCTCTCTCTCTCTCTCTCACACACACACACACACACAAACACACACACACACACACACACACACACACACGAGAAAAGTTATACCTAATAGAGTAAAACAGCATATGTGTATTACTCAGAGGTTTAAAAAAAAAATGCCCAGATACTAGCATTTAGATCTCACTTGCTGTGTAATAAAACGGTTAAGGTAAATCAATACTAACCCTGGGCCTGGTCAACCTGAAAGGTTATTAATGCACTTAAGAACTGAAATGACAGCCTCAGGACACGGCTAATACTTACCTCAAAATCAATTTACAGATCAAGGCAATAGGAAAATTACTGCTTTGTAGTTCTAGACTCTAGAGCAACACTGTCCAATAGAACTTTGTGTGATGATGGAAATGGTCTACATCTGCACTGTCCAATAAAGCATCACTAGCCACGTGTGGCCACTGAGCACTTGAAATGTGGCTCCTGCCACTGAGGAACCAGATTTTTAATGTTATTCAATTTCAATTGACTTAAATAGCCGCAAGTCTCTAGGGGCTATTGTATTGTACAGTATAGCTTTAGAGCAACAATGAAACTGAGAAATAATACTCAGACCCAACCATTTCTTTAACCTGTAATCCTCATTCAAATAAAGAATGAATTTTTAATTTGCAGGGGAAAGATTATATAAGCATATACAATATGCAATGTACAATATTCACTCTATCTTTCAGTTTTTTACTAGGGAAGATCTATGTTTTTAAAAATAGTCTATCAAATAAATTCAACAAGAGAAATGTGTCCATTTTCCCTTTATGTCCACAAGCTCCTAGAATACTGCAGGAATTCAGTAAATTTTGTTGAATGAAAACAATGAATATTCTCTTGCTTCTTAGTTGCCATCCAAGTCATCACATATGAATGGAATGTTTTGAACATTTACTATGTACTAGGTTCTATTCCAAGAACTGTATGATATCATAGATTAAATCACCACCGCTAACTAATATTGGCCCTGGACCACCTCTACCAATTACCTAGAGAGCTTGCTGGGCCCTAAAGATCTATTACTCACAGGTAATTCTTGGGTCCGTTAAAGTTTGAAAACCATTACACTATACCACACTGCCCCTCCAAAGTTATGCAGGAAGAAGTTATAGAAACAATCTATCCTTGGGCCGGCCCGGTGGTGCACTGGAGAGTGTGCCGCTTGCAGCGCTCCCGCCGAGGGTTCGGATCCCATGTGGAGACCGGTTCCCGCTCACTGGCTGAGCGTGGTGCGGGCACAACACCGAGGGTTGCGATCCCGTTGCCGGTCCCCAGTACGGGCGTGACACTGAGGGTTGCGATCCCATTACCGGTCAGTAAAAAAAAGACAAAAAGGAAAAAAAAAAAAAAGAAACAATCTATCCTTGAAAAACTGCATGGAAATCAAATTTTTGAAAATCTAAACAAAAAAAAAAAATCTGCTAGCATCTAAAAAACAGCACATTCTAAAAGAAAAACTCCTTTTATTTTAGAGATGCATCTATTACTCACACCACATATGCACAGAAAATTGAAAAGAAATGGATAAATACATTTATGAAATGGTATCATAATTAGTTTCAAAAATTATATACTTTAGAAAGGAGTGGCAAAGACTTTACCTAATTATGCAAACAACTGAAAAGAATGGTAGATTTATCATATTATTTTTAAATTAGATATTTTAAATATAGAAGAGTCTAAGATTTAACATTTGAAAATTGGTCCATTTTTATTGTAGTAAAGTATTTGCTCTGGTACTTGCCCCTGTGTTCAAGTTTTATCTTAAGAAGTGGTTAAGGCTAGCCAAAATCAAGTTTCTATGTTGTTAAATACTTCCAGAAAGGTATTACATTTCTAAAATTGCTGCTAAAAATGTTTATATACATGTGGGTAACTAAAATCTCATAACATTATAATCCTTGTATTCAATGCTTTCTTAGAATTTCTACAAATGCAGAAGTACATCAAGTAACAACATCTTATTCCATGAGATTTTACAACTATAATACGGTTTGTTCCTAAGATAAGTAGGTGGGGTTTTAGCAACAAAATATTGTTATTAAATTCTCATCAGGCAAAGAGTTTTCTGTATAAGTCAATTTTTTTGTTTGTCTTGAATAACAATATTGAGAATCTGTATAGTTAACTTCCCAAAATAATTTAAAACCCATTCAAAAAACAAAAGGGGAGAAAAAGAAGAGAAGAGAACAATTCCAACTCATTCTACAGGGAAGCATTACCCTGATACCAAAGCCTGACATAAAATATCACTGGAATAGAAAACTACAGACCAACATCCCTTATAAATATAGATGCAAAATATTCTCAATGAATATTAGCAAACTGAATCCAACAGCAACTTAAAAGGATTATACATCATGACCAAGTAGGATTCACTCTAGGAATGCAAGGGTGGTTCAACATACAAAAAAAAAAAAAAAAACACCAATGTAATATACCATATTATTAATTCAAAGGAAAAAAACCCACATGACCATCTCAACTGATGTGGAAAAAGCATCTGACAAAATCCAACACCCTTTCATGATAAAAAAAAAAAAACACTCAGAAAACTAGATGTAAAGGAGAACTTCTCAACATGATAAAACTGCCCACAACTAACATCACATTTCATGGTGAAAGACTAAAAGTTTTCCCCCTAAGATCAGGAACAAGACAAGGATGCCCATATTCACCACTGCTATTTAACATGGTATTGGAAGTTCCAGCCAGAAAAATTAGGCAAAAATAAATGAATAAAAGATATCCAAACTGGAAAAAAAGAAGTAAAACTATCTCTATGCACAGATAGATATATACAAAATCCCTAAATCGTATATATAGAAAATCTCCAAAATATACACACATACTCAAAAAGTCTACTACTAAAGGTAATAAACTGAACAAAGTTGCAGTGTACAAGATCAACATGTGAAAATCAGTAGTGATTCTATACACCAGCAATGGGCAAGTCAAAAAGGAAATTAAGAAAACAATTCCATTTATAATAATATATTTTATTACAATAAAAGAATAAAACATCTAGGAATAAATTTAACCAAGGAAATGAAAAGACTTGTATACTGAACAATACAAAACATTGTGGAAGGGGCTGGCTGGTTAGCTCAGTTGGCTAGAGCAAAGCCTTACAACACCAAAGTCACAGGTTCAGATCCCCATACTGGCAAGCCAAAAAAAACAAAGCAAAAAAATTTTTCTGAAAGAAATTAAGGAAAACTTAAATAAATGGAAAGACATCCCATGTTCATGGATTGGAAGACTTGATATTGTTAAGATGGCAGCACTACCCAAAGTGATATATAGATTCAAATGCAATTTCTATTACAATCCCAACAGGCTTTTTCACAGAAATGTAAAAACCAATCCTCAAATTCATATGGAATTGCAAGGGGCCCCAAATAGCGAAAAAGATATTGAAAAAGAACAACAAAAATGAAGGACTCACACTTCCTCATTTCAAAACTTACTTCAAAGCTACAGTAATTAAAACAGTGTTGAACTGGCATAAGGAGAAACATACAGACCAAAAGGGCAGAACTGAGAGTCCAGAATTGAACCCATGTATCTATGGTCAACTGATTCTTGACAAGGTTGCCAAGACCATTCAGTGGAGAAAGAATAGTTCCTTCAACAAATGGTGCTGGGACAACTGGAGATACACATGCAAAAATATTCAGTTGGACTCCTATCTCACACCATACATATAAATGAACTGAGAACGGATCAACAACCTAAATTTAAGAACTGAACCATTTAAACTCTTTAGAAGAAAACACTGGAGTAAACCTTCATGACTTTGGATTTGGAAATGGATGCTTAGATATGACACTGAAAGCATAAGTAACAACAACAAAAAAGACAAATTTACTTCATCAAAATGAAAAACTTTTGTGCATCAAAGGACCATATCAAGAAAGGGAAAAGACCCTACAGAATGGGAGAAAACATTTGCAAATGATGTACCTGCTAAGGGTCTAGTATCCAGAATATATAAAAAACTCTTATACAACAACAAAAAAGACAAACAACTCAATTTAAAAATGGAAAGAGGATTAAATACACATTTCTCAAAAGATACATGAATGGCCAGCAAGCATATGAAAAGATGCTCAACATCATTCATTAGGAAAATGCAACTCAGAACCATAATGACATACCACTTCACACCCACCAGGATGGCTATAATTTAAAAAATATAAAATAAGTGTTGGTGAGAATGTGGAGAAATCTGAACCTTTATACATTGCTTATAGGAAAAGAAAATGGCTCAACTGCTGTGGAAAAGTTTGGTGGGTCTTTAAAAAGTTAAAACATAGAAACGCCATATGACCCAGAAATTTCACTCCTTATATTCCCAAAAGAATTTAAAACAGGTACTCAAATAAATACATGTACATACAAGTTCATAGCAGAACTATTGGCAAAGCCAAAAATCGACAACCTAAATGTCCATCAATAGGTGAATGGATAAACTGTGAGTATACATACAATAGAATATTCAACGGAATGAAGTCCTGATACATGTTACACCACAAATGAACCTCAAAAACATTATGCTACGCTAAAGAAGCCAGACACAAAAGGTCACCATTGTGTGATTCCATTTATATGAAATACCCTGAATAATTAAATCTGTAAGGATAACGTAGGCACTCAAATGTAAGGATACCGTGGGCATTCAAGTGGGGGGGGGGGAAGCATTCCCTAGCAATATGGCGCCCTTCCGGGTTCTTCTCTGCAGTAAACAAGCCTTTCAGCGCCAACACCCAAGCCCACCCGCGCCAAACCTCAGCCAGTCACAAGTCAAGGCTCACCTCCTGCCCAGCCCCGTCCAATCAGCTACCGCCCCGTCCACCCCCTATCCAAACCCAGAAGGCAGCTCCCTATAAATGTACGTGCAGTTCTTGAATAAAGCGGAACTTCTCTGGCGAACTGTTAACCCGGGTCTCGCGTGATTCCTTCGTCCGTGCGCCCCTTCAAAATCCATAAAGACAGAAAGCAAACTGGTGGTTGCCAGAGTCTAGGAACAGGGAGGAATGGCAAGTGACTGCTTAATGGGTACAGGATTTTCTTTGGGGATGATGAAAATGTTTTGGAATTAGACAGAAATGGTATTGTGCATGTACTAAATGCCACTGTATTGTTAATTTTAAAATGGTTCATTTTATGTTATGTGAATTTCACCTCAAAAAAATTTTAAAGATCAGAAATATTTATAATCAAAATCAAGTATACCCCATACTGGCCAGCCACCAATCAAATCAAATCAAATATAGAATTTTAAAACTATTTACAAATGTTTAAAAAAATCAAATTCAGGGCTGGCCAGTTAGCTCAGTTGGTTAGAGCACGGGGCTGATAACAACAAAGTTTAGATCCTTGTACCAGCCAGCCTCCAAAAAAAAATAAATAATGAGCCAGAAATGGATGAGCCTAGTCATGAGTTAATTACATTTTCTATTTTCTAATAAGTCAATATTTGAATTTTATATAATGTAATTAAGTCAAGATTTTGTAGAGTTTGACAGTTATCTTGCAACCTCAACTATATCTGAATGTAACTGAAGAATAGAAAACGGAAAAATGTGTCTGAGCAGTAGAAACACATGTCAAAGCCAAAATTATAAAGTAAATGCCTTTGATAAAGAAGAAATTTCTCCTATCTCATTTACAGAAACTTTTTTCTTCTTCTATGCATACTTTGAATGAGTTTAGTGATTTGGTTATCTAATCAAAAGCAGATTAAAAGGTGACAAATTAAAGAAAAAGGGCTTGTTAAATAACAGCAAGTTGAGAGCAAAAGGAAGTGAGGGGTAATATTCTTTCAGCAAGGGTGAACACACATACAAACAAAAGCCCTTTAAAGGAAGTTATGAAGAATTACAAATGCACAGGAGTCTGGAGTTATTTACTGAAGGAACAAATGACTCTAAATGTTAATTAGTTATGTATTGAACAACAATCTTAGTTGGTAATAATCAGAGTCAGTGGCCTTTGTCTATGAAGAGCAGAGAAATTTATAAATATTTACAAAGATTAGCACTCAAATAGCTGTTTAGACAAAGGAGTGAACTTTGTTTATTAGGCACAGTCAGTTATGAAGAGCACTTCACTTCCCAAAGATAGTTAAGAAAATAACATTTTAAATAAAGCTTAACAGTACTCTAGCCAACTTAATTGTGGTTTTGTTACTTCACTTGTAAATTTGAGCATATTTTCCAAAGCCAAATATGAAAGACATTTCCACTGTTGCTGTTTTGTTACCAGCTGTTATGTATGTTGTTTTGCAGGGTTTGGTAGCTTAGGAACTAATTATTTCCTCCAGGATGCTATGCCTGCAATTCCAATAGCTGCCCCTAGTAGCGTGGTGTAGTGCAAAGAGCACTAGACCGTCAAAAGGCTTAGCCTGCGTCCAGGCTCCACCACTCACCAGCTCTAAAGCAAATCACGTCCTCAGTTTCTTCACATAGAAAATAACATGCACCCTGCCTTCCTCAAAAAGTTGTGAAGTACTTTGTATCTTATAACTGTGCTGATAAAACTGAAAAGCACTCATATTTGTTATGAATACATAAATTTAGAAGATAGGATTGCTTCGGGTATGACTGAGAAAACAGAACAAAAGTTGAGTCAAGCATGCTTTTTCCTTGAAAATATAACTATCCGAATAATAATCAAAATAATTTCTTCCTTTATTCAAAGTCAGGATATACCAGGACCTTTTGTTTTTTAAAAGAAATACAAAAACCCTAGTACAGACAGTCCCCTTGTGTGCCTTAAATTTCAACTATTACCAGCCATTGGTCTAGGATATTTTCCCAGAATCACATATCCTCTCTTCTTCGAGTCCAGATCTTCTGAGTTATGCCTGTCCCAGTACTGTTTATGGGCTTGGTTTAATCGTAATAAAAGTTTTCCAGTAGCCCAGCCTTTAATTCCTGGCTTCGAGTTCCTACGGTCCCTCACTCCTTGCCACCTAACTTACCAGTACCTTTCCTGAAGAGAAACTTTCACTCCACGTGCCTTCTCTTTCTCCCCCAGCTCTGTCTACTCTCACTAGTGACCAAAACAAGCTGGGCTGACCTGTGGGAAACTCATTCCAACAGAAGTACCTAAATCACTGAATCTTTTAGCATCTCTGATGGAGTCTGGATGTGTTGTCCCCTCTAAAACTCATGTGGAAATTTGATCCCCAATGTGGCAGTGTTGGAAACTGATTGAGTCATGGGGGCGGATCCCTCATGAATGGATTAATGCTCTCCCTGGGGGAGGGGGTATTAATGAATGAGTTCTCGCTCTACTAGTTCCCGCAAGAGCTGGTTGTTTAAAGGACCCTGGCAACTCCTCTCTCTCTCTCTCTCTTGCTTCCTCTCATCCTGTGATCTGCTTGTACCCGCCAGCTGCTGCTGTTTTCCCACCATGAGTAGAAGCAGCCTGAGGCCCATGACAGATGCAGCTGTCCCAGAATCGAAAGCCAAATAAACCTCTTTCCTTTATAAATTACCCAGTCTCAGGTATTTCTGTCATAGCAACACAAAACGGACTAAAACAATTCCCTAGATCAATTCTCAATTATCATTGAAGAAATTTTAGTGAAACTTGTCATTGTCAGGTATTTTTACATTCTCCCTTTCTTTCCTATTTTGTTCTGAATAAACATATCAGAATAGTTTCGTGAAGCTTTTCAATGATTTCTTCATAACTGTTTAAAACTTTTCATAGCTACTCCCCTAAAATTGTACAAATAAATAACTGTGACTGCTATGTAAACTACAATAAAAACAAAAGTTAAACTGAACTCGGCTTCTTTTTAGACACAGTATGGTTGACATACTTTAAATGAACTGACGTTTACTCTGAGAACGAAGTGATTTCATAACCAAGCTTTTTGTTCGGACGAAGAGTTTATAAATTTGAGCTTGGGAAAAAAGGTGTAGTGCCCCAAATCACAGTCCTCTAAGGAAACATCAGCTATTGTAAGCAGGTCCAAATCTTTTCAGAATGAAAACCCTTTCCTAGTCTCCAAGTCATTTCTCATCTAATTATTTTAAGAGCCTTTTTGTTTATACTATTTTTAAAGCAGAGCAGAGGGACACACAAACTAGTTAGAAGGTTTTTAAACCACTGATGCATTGAGTTTGATAAAATCAATCATTTAAAATTGTAAATATAATTTTATCCTGATGCCTTTCTTAGACTAGGCAGTGGCTCACTCGGGAGAGTGCGGTGCTGATAACACCAAGGCCCCGGGTTCGGATCCCATATAGGGATGGCCGGTTTGCTCACTGGCTGAGCGTGGTGCTGACAACACCAAGTCAAGGGTTAAGATCCCCTTACCAGTAATCTTTTTTAAAAAAAAGATAAAATTATGGTTGTTTTGTGTTGGCAGAAACAGTTGTGATTTGGGAGAAGAAGAGCAATAAGAAGACAAAGGGAATAAAAAGAGGATTTTAGAAATCTAAATGAATGCAGGCTTTAATACATTTTTTAAGAATCTGGTCAAGGTTAATTTCTATTGCCTGAAAGGATATAATCCAACATATTTTCCATCGCCGTTAAAAGAAATACAGTAGCTGATTATAAAATCAAGGAAATTACTTCCATTGTTAAAATCCTAAACAGCACATGAAGAAACTCCTAGATTTGTTATTAAATATTATACTTGTTTTCTTCACTAATCAAAGTTTATAAATCATAATTTCATCATACATGGAATAACTTTTTTTCTCCACAAGATGGTTTTCTAGTTATAACGAATACTTCTTCCATATACATACACACTCCAGGAAAATAGTAAAACTGTTTCTTTTTTTTAATACAGAAAAGCTATTTTGCCTTTTTATTAATAATACAAAAGTTCTATTTAACAAGAGCCACACTTAAAGTTTTAATAGCTTTCCTTTTAAACTACATTTCTCATTGAGCACCAAGGAACATAGGGTACCTAAGTAAAGGGGCATAACTCAGAAATATACATTCATCATTTTTTAATTGTTTAAGTACCATATTACCAAGGGGCTGGCCAGTTAGCTCAGTTGGTTAGAGCATTGTGCTGATAACACCAAGGTCCAGGTTTTGATTCTTATACTCGCCAGCCGCCAAAAATAAATACATACATACATACATACATAAGACAAGACACCTTCATTATATTTAAAAGTAGAAGACTATTCCGTATTCCTCATTAGTAGAATGGTGAGTAACCCCCCCCACCCCCCATCATGCAGGAAAAAATAAACAAATGAACAAAGAAGAGGAGGATGACCTGGCCATAAATATGTATGTTGTATCAGGATAATAGAAATTATACTACATTCATTATCCAATATCCAATTAATCTACATTCAAAGAACATAATGCTAAAAGTCTCAATGAAAAAATAGACAAATAAAGGTTAAATGATAGAATTCTGACCTGTAAACGAGGAATTCAAAATAGAATAAAAAGTTACAGTGGCTCTGTCCCCGTGGTCATAAATCACAGATGGCAGAATGGAAACACTTTGGTGGTGCCAACTGCTGAACAGGTGTAAGTGCACCTGTATGCACTGCAGCTAAATAGCAGTGACCCAGCTCATCAGGAAAAGCAGCACGCACCTCAGGGGACTCACTGGTTCTACCATTTTTTTCTTGCTTTGATATAGATTCTGACTCTACAAACCCCCAAATTCATCCAATAGTACTGTAACCAGATACTGCTTTGGAAAAAATCTCTCAGCAGGGAACTCTCCTGGGGAGTATTTCATCAGCCTGATACTTCCAACTCTGCCAGGGAACAAGCTCACAAAAGGCTTCCTTTCCAACAGCTCTGCCCTAAACATCTCAGGGATTCCCCAAAAGTGTCTTGCTTGCCTAATGATGGCTTGTGGTCCTTGTCATGCTTACCTCTCTTTGCCTGATGTGGCTTCAAAAACGTTTTTTTTTTTTCCTTTTTGTCTTTTTTTCGTGACTGGTAAAGGGATCATGTGGTCCTTGTCATGCTTACCTCTCTTTGCCTGATGTGGCTTCAAAAACGTTTTTTTTTTTCCTTTTTGTCTTTTTTTCGTGACTGGTAAAGGGATCACAACCCTCGGTGTCGCGCCCGTACCGCAACTGGCAACGGGATCGCAACCCTCGGTGTCGCGCCCGCACCACGCTCAACCAGTGAGCGGACTGGTCTCTATATGGGATCCGAACCCTCGGTGGGGAGCGCTGCCGCACTCCCAAGCGCCGTACTCTACCAAGTGCGCCACCAGGCCGGCCCCAAAAACGTTTTAAGAAAAATAATAAATTATAAAAATAATAAAATTAAAATAAATGATAACAGATATCTTGAGTACTTATAACAATCTCCATCAGATTTGGGAGGCCACACTGTGCCAGGCTGTCATTAAGGGCATGAGCTCCACAGCAGGCCACCTATCACTTGCCCAAGATACATATACTGGGAAGAAAAATGCTGATCAAGGAGCCAGAAGAACTACTCTAGTTATGGTTTCTTCCACATAACCATGAGAAGTTACTTAACACCTCTGTGTCTCAGTTTACCCATCTGTAAAATAAAGATGAGTATAACAGTGTCTCACTCATAGGATTGTTGGGAGGATAAAAATAGGCAAACATGCATCTACCACTCACGATCTCCCTTCTTTCCTCCCTGAAAGGGGCTTTTTCCTTAATAGTAAGTTGTCCCATTAAGAAAATGAATATCTCAAATGGCCTTTCCAGAGACCTTAAGATGAAGGCCACTGAAAACAGATTATTTGTGGTAGAAGGGGTAGGGGTGGGGAAAGGGGGGGAGACTATATTCAGAGGCAAATTACTTGAGTTGTTCACAAACACGCCATCCTCCCAGCATCTTGACTCTGGAGAAAGAAAGACCAGGGAAGAAAGATCCTGCTACAGGGAGAGAAGGGGAAAGTCTGACTCATCCAGGATGACTCCAGGCCCACAACCTGGGCCCATGGATGGAGCGAAGTGTCAATGGACCCCCTGAAATTGTATGCAAAATTCTGTTTTTCACCACATTCTCAAAGGGATCCATGACCCCATAAATTTAAAAGTCAAGTTCAAGCATAAGTCTGACAGATAAGAACTCAAATTCTGATTCTTTTGATTACTACCTGTGCGATCCTAAGCAAATCACCCAAACTTTTCAAAATTTCAGATAATGCCTAACTCGATGTGAAGATTAAACAAGATAAGGCAAGTTAAAATTCCAGTACAATAATGCTCATTCACCCAAACGGAGGATAGCAGAAAGCTGGAGTTATTATAAGGAATGAGATCTGAAACCATACATCAAGGACCAGGACAGAACTTAGAACCCCCAAAACACTGTCAGTTCCCCCATGTCCACCATTTTGTAACTCAATACATACGAGCAAATTCATGCTTAATTCCATATGAACATGAGATTACACTAGTGTGGCAGATTAATGAGAGTAAAGAATGTCTCCCGTGTCTCAAGTGAAAAATCCAATACTGGAAGAAAAACACCTCAGACTATTAGCCTTTAAATTGATCAGACATTAAGCCTAGGTTAAATAATACTCCATTACTTTAAATAAACAGTTTTCCAAATTTTGTAATAACTTGTTGGATTATGTATCACATATTTTAAAATGCATAATATCTCCATGTGTGTATGTATAATTCCCACACTGTACCTATTTATATGATTAATTCTTAATTACTGAGACCAAATGAGAAAAGTAACAGAAAATCTAAATATCAAGAAAAATCATTGATAGGATGGCTGGTTAGCTCAGTTGGTTAGAGTGTGGTATTGAGAACACCAAGGTCCAGGGTTTGATCTCTGTACTGGCCAGCCACCCCAAAAAAAAGAAAGAAAGAAAAATTCTTGATCATTTATGATTGGTTTTAGACTTTGGAAAGCTTTCTTTAAGTGAGAGGCCAATCTAACACTATATTTGCTAAAGATGGTCTAATAGCTCTAACTGAAAATATTTACTGATCCTTATCTACACCTCAATCTTATCTGTACCCGAGTGAATAACTAATCAGCCAAAAAGGTAAAAAAGTTTGCAGGTATTATACCTTACACATATTTCAGCTATTTTTAGAATCCAAATGAAAACAGCTAATACAGAAGAAAATGCACATAAAATTCTTGAGGTCTACTCAGATAACAGTAAAGATAAGGTCAGTGGATATTTGGAATACCTAAGACGCTAATTTAAAATAAAGCAATTTGAAAACAGCTAATACAGAAGAAAATGCACATAAAATTCTTGAGGTCTACTCAGATAACAGTCAAGATAAGGTCAGTGGATATTTGGAATACCTAAGACGCTAATTTAAAATAAAGCAATCAGGGGGCCAAGAACACTTTCTAAAGTTGTGCTCGAGAGTAATGGTTTGCATTATATGCTTCATTCCTAACTATTCCAACAAACCCCTTAGGTAAAAAATGTTCCCATCTGCCAGAAGGCACTGTAAGAAATGTTCAAAGTTGATTGAAGAAGCTGACACTCCCCTGACACAGCAATCAGGGAGTTACTAGAACTAGATCACTTTCTAAGTGCTTCAGAAGTAGCCCCAAAGTGAAAAAAAAACGAAAGTCTAAAGAAAAAAGTGCTTTTATATCTGTGTACAAAGCTTTGTAAATGTTCAACTTTCTCCAGGAAATAAAATCATAGGGTAAATAAAGGCTGACAAAACTGCAGTCCATGCTTATCAATCTAAATTCAAAACAAGAATCTTAATTTTTAAACCAAGTGACATTTATTCAGCACCTATGTACCATAAGGTGCAAGGCACTATTGTAGACACTGGTGAAACACCAGTGAACAACAGTCCTACTCTGATAGAGCTTATACTTTTTTTTTTTTTNCGCACCTCACTCAGCCAGTGAGCGGGAACCGGTCTGTATGTGGGATCCGAACCCTCGGCGGCTGCGCTCCCAAGCAGCGCACTGTAGCAATGCGCCACCGGGCCGGCCCCTAGAGCTTATACCTTGAAGAACAAAAATTTGACATGTGTATAAGGCATTGCAAATACAAATTTAAAAACATTTCATGAAGATCTATGACGAACCACAACAGGGTAACCAAATATCCAAAGGCTACAGTTAAGAAATGAGAGGCCACAGTAACTTCTAAATTTTGCTAAGCTTTCCACCCTCTTCAACAAAATACTTTGGAGGTAATTTTAGTGGTGGTTCAGTGTTTAACTCAACTTCTAAACTGTAGCTATGTATGTAGACCATATATGGAAAAAAACAATTAGGATTCTCCCCAACACACACACACACCCCTCAGAAATAGCTGGAAAAAAGTTGCCCTCAAAGATTTAAATTATAAAGCTAACATATAATGTGTCACAGCAAAGACATGAAAAAATTATCTTGAAAAGACATCCAGGGTTTCCAAACTTCCCTATATCCTAACTGAGGATTAAAAAACTTTTTAAAACTCCAAACAAATGTAAATTTAAGCTGAATAAAAACCTTAAGTTCAAGGAAAGCAGACTATACAAGAAATAACAATTTGAAATGAATCTAATTAAAATCCACGATGACATGATTAAAAA